>NW_027042675.1:0-295270 GCF_036370985.1 Arxiozyma heterogenica | reverse complement strand
TTTCATTTCAGTTGTGAAGAATACGTCACTATCTATATGGAATCCTTCAATGCTATCGTAGAGACCAAATATCTGAAGATCCTACTGAAATATATCAATGATCATATTTGATACTCTAAAGAGACAATATAAAACAATCAAACTACTCCAATAGATGTAAAAATGAAAAGATCTGTATCTTTGAATCAAATACTGAATGGGAACCCTATATCTAAGAGAACTAAGCTGAATGGGAGTAAAGTAAAAGGAATATCGAAAGACCCAGAGACTGTCGACCTTGTGGAACTACCTGAGCAGGTAGACCTCGATAACGTTCAAACAAATAAACCAAAAATTATTCCACTTGGTGATAATCTATCCAGCGTCTTGGTGAAGACATTTCTAATGAGGAAACCACCAAAGTTACTAAATATTATAGGAATGTACTTCCTGGGAGTATAATTAATTATTAATCTAATGGTAGTGTATATTTTAAGTAAGATTGCCAATATAGCAAGTAACAAATACACACCACTGATTATTAACAGCTTATTGTAAATCTAACTTTTAGTTATGATGTATTGTGTGAAATAAATAATATCAAACTGTCATTATATATACTTGAAATGTTTACATCTAATTATATCCTAAGACTTAATAAAATATACAAAATAATAGAAATATAATATACACCCATTAGTTTTTAATATTTCACTTTGTATTATCTTTTCCAAAAACTATGTCATTAAATATTATTCATTTGTAAGTATTAATAGTATTATGTGAAAAATTTTGGATGTTGTAATATATAAATTATTTAAACGCATTAATAAAGGTTGGATTTCATATTTATTTAATGGTGAACTAATAAATTTTAGAATTCTATTTATTATGATATAGCAATAAAGATTCTAGATATATATAATATTATAACCATAGGTAAGAAAAGTCTCTCTGTTATTTTATTTGTAAAATAATATCCACTAGCTTTTGCCTTATTTTCTTTTTATTTAATTATTAGTATACTTATCAAAACTGTTGAATAATAGGCAGATAATCACTACTTTTTTATTTAAAAGTGATTTTTGTAGATCATTAAAACAACTTTTTGAAGAAAATATTTCAAGAAAAAGAAATAGTGAAGGATCAATGTGTGTTTGTTTATAAACACCATATATATTTTCTGCATAGTTTTTAATAAAATGGAGATCCAATTTGTCTAAGGCTCAAGTAATAGAAATGTTAGATATAAAATTCATTATTGTCTAAGATAAACCAACTATCTTCAATACTACTGTGCTAATCATCAATTCTATCATATGTGTTAAAATATAACTCCACATAAGTTATTGTCTCTATGGAACCTGATTTAAGTTTAACTTGCTAAAGTTAGCATCAATACAACACTGCCAATCTTTATCATTTATCAAAATATTTCAGTTGCAATAGATGCTAAAGCCTAGAAATTATTTGCATTCGCTTATTTGGCATTTTAACTATAATAACGTAGTCGAATTTAAGATTGCATAATTTCATTGTAAATAGTAGTTTTGTTTTCAAATCTTGCAATTTCCTTTTTGACATTTATGCAACTGGCACAAATATGTTGTTTTACACTACTTTTGTGCATGACATCTTGCCTGTTGTTGTTTGGAACAAACATTGAGAAATTTTCCTTTAAATGATCACATAATAGTAAAATAGAAATATCTCACTCACATGAAATTTTCTACTTGCTTTCATCGTAAAATGGGCTAATAGATGTTTCCAAATAAGCAGAGACAATTATGATACTATAAACGTTTTAATTATGAATTTTAATTGTGATTTGACATCAAGGGGGAATATGCTATAGCTATTGTTCCAATAATTCATGGTATTTATTGTTTTTGTTTCAAATGGATTGGAAAATTCTGGTGGATACCAAGTTTGTAATTTCTTTGAAAACTAATATGGTGTTGTTGAGAAGAATAGCCAGTCAATACGTAAGCTAAAGTTTTTTAAGACGATCCATAGTAGATAAAGTTGTTTATGTTAAATGTTTTATTTTCACTTCGAAAGAAATGCATTTTTGCATTACTTCAGCGCAAGAAAAACAGTTTTTTTTTCTGTTGTTTTTGATCAGAAAAATTTGGACATTCATTTTTTTAATCGTATTAGATGTTGATGTTATTGCGTCAATGTTTTTATGTAGTATTAGGAAGTGAATCATTTTTTCTAGTCTGAAATGTATGCAATCCGCAACCTACAAGAAGTAGTTGATTCATTATTGTATAATATTTATTATAGTTAACAGAAATAATGCCCAAAACATACTCATTATGATATATACAAAATCTTTTGACCCATAAGAATTTAGTATAACAAGAGATTGTCGTATCCTGTATTATATAAAAAAAATGAAGTTCATAGAAATGAAATTGTAAGTTCAAATTGATTTATCCCAAGCATATTTCTAATTAGTATTCAATTAATAGGGAAAATTGATACAGTCATTTATGAGATTCTTTTATATTATTACGGTTGAATATCAGATATCTAGAGATCTTTAAAAAAACAAAAAACACTTCTAACAGATATAAGTAAACATCTTTTATATTATGTTATAAAGCATATTGTCCTAAGAACATATTTTAATTCATTGAAGAGCAAAAGCTCCAATTTTAATGATAATAAGAAAATGTTTATATAACTACGAAACCATCAAAATTTTCATGCTTTATAAATTTGAGGAGGTATTAGAAGTATTGTTTTAGAAACATAGTGAAAAGCAAAAATTAATTACGGTACAGTATCTTGGAGAGACATAGTAACGACATTAATATCGGTGAGTATATTTATTCTTTTAGAGGTAAAAAGAAAATTAAAACAATTCAAGTGTATATTGCTATTGTTATTTTAGGAATACTAAAAAGATTTAATAGATTTATAACAAATCACAAAACTGAATAATACTCAGATAAATGTAAGTTAGCTATATCTTGAATTGAATTTGGTGCTTTTACGTATAATAGAGATGTTTTAATAATTACTAGCGACTAAGGATATTTATTTATTAGAGTCCTTTTCAAGTTTTAATTGCCAAGTATACTAAGGTTAATTTACACTTAACAGAGATATAGGACATCAATATTCCTTAAATTTGGTAATTTTCAAAATTCAAACTAAAAATGTTGTTCCTTTCGTTTAATTGCTTATTTTTAATAACAAATTTTCATATTGTAGTATCCAAATTACCATAAAATATTTGTAGTTTTATGTTACAATTGTAAAATTTAGTAAGCTATCATCTTCAATATATGGCTCAAAAGAGATTTTATCTTTCAAATTTATTGTTAAAACCACTCTTTTGTCCAAGTGTTAATTTAGCAGTGAAGACTACTCGCTGTAACTTGTGTTTATTCTGTATTTGAATGATTATTCATGTGTAATATTAGAAATCTCTACTACTTTATTGATAATATCGCCCCATTAGTATAAAATTTATCTTGAAAAAAGTTTTGTTGTGTTTTTTATTGCATATAATGCCTAAGTGTATCACTGACTATTTAAAGACAATATCATATTAATATAATTAATGATAATATTTGAAAATCTAAAAAATATGAGATGGTCTATATTTACACAGATATATTTGACATATTTGTTGTATGTTTGATTGAGTTTCTTTATATTATTCATAATGACTGTGTTTTCTAAGGATTTTGACAAATCCAGAAGATTTTAGAATGATTTATTGAAAAGCAGAAGCATGACTACTATTATTACAACAGTCCCATATAACCTGTTTTGATTTATATGAAAGAAAATCGAAGACAGGTATCCTTGGAAAACGAAGTGATTTGTAGTAATTGTTGGATGTCTGTTTCAAAAATATAATAATAGAAAACACTCTATCATTAAAACAGATTTGGCTAGCAGGGGTCTTAACAAAAGTAATCAATTGGGAAGTTTTCTGAGATATTTATTTATGTTTATTTGGTGTTTTATTATCTAACCCATGTGAAATTCAAGATTAAAAGGACTAATCTCTGTCTCTTCAAAAGAAAAATGGCTACCTACAACAGGATTCCAGTAGTTGTGTAATTTATGGATTTTACATGTCCTATTAAAGATTTTGCTTTCTTTTACAAGTCGAAAAATTTTTTTTCTCTGACTGCAGATATTTTTCGTGAGATTTAGCTCGAAAGCCGTTGACAATAGAGTAAAAATTATTATGACAAAAACACTACGGCTTTATCCCAAAAAGGGAAATGTCCATTAAAAAAAGCTTAGATTTTGTTTTGTTTTTCCGAATTCAGTGGATAGAATTTCTTCGAGATCGCATTGTTATTCAAAGTTGCAAATATTTGAAAAAAGAAGAACTGTTAAAAGGAGTCCTAATTGAGGAAGATAGACTAGGTACGTAAGTCTTCCTCCTTGTTGTAGCATGTAATAATCCTGTTTAAGGCTAGATGGTAGAGTTAACATTACAGAAAAAACTCATCCAGTCTTTCGATACTTCAGTGTGTAGGATAGACACTTTTATAGAGGGTTTCCAGTACATTTTATGGAAAGTATAAAATAGAAATGAGAAGTATTATGATTAAAAAATAATATGTGTTAAAATATAAGAATTTGTAGGTAATAGATGTTTATAGTATGCTATGTGAAGTATTCTTTTGAGTGTATCTTTAAAATGATTTTAAAAGAAGAGTACTCTGAACTATATATTGGTTAAAACTAATATAAACAAGTGGATTTTGTTTTATTTTTATTGGACAGTTGTATAGAAAAACAAAAGAAAATATAATATTTTTGTTAGGCTGTAGTATTTTTACCCCTTAGATGGTTATAGGCAGTAGTGTATAAGGTGGATGAAGGTGGGGTGACAATATCAACAACTTCTGAAGACGAAGAACTGTCACCGTTAACAAGGGTGATGGTGTAGGTGGTGTCATATTTTAATCGATCTTGTGACATAGAAGCAAATCTGGTCTGACATTACTAAAATTATAAGCACCAGTCTAAATTAAAGATTTAAATAGTGTATTGTGAAAAGTTGTCTTAATCTTGAGTCTAACTATTGAAGAAAAATAAAATAAATGATATTTATAGAATACCGTATTTTTTTAAGAAATGTATCAACTGTTTCGTGCATTCTATTCTTATTATCGTTTTTTTGAGTTTTTTTACCAAATTTAACCTGGTGAGTGTATGATGGTCGTTATACTCTTCAATTTTTAGGATAGAAAAATTATTAAATAAATCTTAACTAGTATTTTAGAAGCTGATTCAAGATAATTCGATAGGTATTACTAAAAATCAAACTGTTGGTATTGTTATGATATAGGCTAGTAAAAAAATATATATATAGATGAGAAAAATTATTTGTCTCGAAGATGGAATTTTATATTAGGATCAAGATAAGAAAACAAAGTAATAATTTCACAAATTCTTTTTATAGGTTGTAAATAATTATTTCTTATAAATATTGTTCATGATACTCTCAGTTTTTTTCTATTATATAAGAAGGTAAAAAAATATACTTGCAATTTATGTATGAAGGGTTATACTAATTAATCATGGTTATGATTTTTAGTAGCATCTTAAATGCAGATGCTAATGCTAGAATTTTTCACTATCTTAATTTTTGATTTCTTAATTTGAGTTCTTCACAATGGTTAGTTGTATTAAATTTCGTAAGAAGCTCTATTTGGAATACTGAAATGCGCAGTCTACAGGTAACACCCTATATTAAGGGGAAAGACTTGGGGTAGCCAAAACTTTGAAGCCAAGTCATAAGTATATTCGAACAAATGATCGTCAAATTAACGTTGGTGGCAGATTACTGAAAATTTCATTTAAGAAATCTCTGATTGTTGAGAGAATGTGCCAGAGGTAATTATTAGTTTTAAGGTTGGTATTCTATCTTCTAAGCTTTACCCAGAAAATAAAATAACTTAAGATCAGTTTAGGTATTCAAGATCAGCCAAAAATAATGAATTTGCTAGTTTAGAATTGACCATTATGTGATTCGTAAACGTTTATGGATATAATTAATATCTATATTTTTGTATATTATTTATAAGAATCCTTACAAATTTTTGTCTGGACTTTTTTAAAGATTTTCAAAAAGTTTGTACAAGAATGAAATTAATAACTATACTTAAATATTATATATGCAAAAAACAAACAAAAAAAGGAAGGAAAAGAAAAAATCAAATATAGAACGACATATAAATATTAAGAGATGATAGATTCTTGTAAAAATTGTACAAAATAGTCACCAATTGTTGGGAATGAGCGCCTTTATTCATTGGATATATAGTAAACATTCTCAATATTATATTAAACAGATTTAGTATACAAAATTATAATAAAGTTCTTCACTTTCTTTCTTTATATACAACATAGAAATAATAATATAGAAAGATTGTAAATAAGATAAAAATAATGTATGATGAAATTCTTGGCTTTATATATGTTAACATTCAGCCATTTTCCTCTACGAACAGTAAGATATTTAATAAATAAACTCAACAACTTTTGGTGACCTCTCAACAATTATTACTCAACAATTTATCGTTTAGTGTCTGCTAAAATCTTATTGTTCTATCTATTTTATCATAAAACATTCTATTTCAACACCAATTATATATTAATATTGCTTCATAGATGTTGACGCAAGGTTTCGGAATCAAAAATTCTAGTAGAGTTCATTTTAGACCAATATAATAAAAAAATGTAACTTACAATAGGATATTGGTGGTATTATAAGTTTTATTGATATTTATAGTAAGAAATTAGTGGTACTATAAATTGTTATTGTATTGCTTGGTTTTTTCTTTCTACATAACTAATATACAAGATACAATATTATACAGTATACTCCTTTTATCTTCGAATCTTCTTTAATATAAATTTTTATAACTTACATGGATGTATTAATTTTTATTGTAGCAATGTTAATGGACATTATTTATTCTACTCATATCCCAATCATCTGATAATTTTATTACTCTTTGTTAGACATAGCAGAATAAATCTTGAAATGAATTACAACCTTAAACATTCTGGATAATAAATAATATAAACAAACTCTGAATATGTATAATAACTTATTAATTATTATACTAGGACTGTGTTGTTATCTACTCTAAAATGTGTGCTATCTTGGATCTTAACTGTAATATTACCAATATGAATATAAGTATTAGAACAAGAACATAACTAACATGTTTCAAACTATCTAATCTGTTATAAATGATCTAACAACTCTTCCAATAATGTATCTATAATTATATTCTACATTATAAACATCACACTAGTAGATTATTAATTGTATTAATTTAACAGAATTATTTGCGATACTACAATTCATTATATTAAAATGATCTCTTTGATTATCCCAATACTAATACAACACTATGACAATGAGATAGAAAAAGATGATAATCTATATGAGCAATAATTAAACCCGCTACTATTACTTACTGAATATATTTTTGGTGTTATTAATATTATTAATTATTCATATTCCAACCAAGAAAGCTATCATTATTTAGAATGCTTTTATACTCTTAATAGGAATTTATATATTAATATGTTTGTTTGATCATCAGGTAACATATCCAAAATTATCATTACAACTATCTTAAATAACATCTTACTATCTAACAAGTTAAACATTTCTGGCTTATGTAATACACCAACTCAAACAGGTCTCCATATACTATACCCCTAACTCTTTCTCATTCTTTATCTTTTTCAAATTCAGTAAATTTTAATTAATCAAAGAACATTTCACCTTTTAATCATTTCAATACATGCTGATGTACAAATAAAATAACTTGATTGTTAATAAATCATGTGGTAACAGTTGTTTAATTTCCAACAGGAATGGCATCTACTGGTATTATTATAAACCTTCATAAAAATTTAATATGTCTCCAAATACTATTCCACTTTTCTCAATTGTATATAAATATGGTAACTCAGATAAAATAATTCCCACAGATCAGCAAAAAACCTACTTTCTGTTGTGTATCTCGCACTTAAACCATTTTTGTTTTTAATTACAGTATAATTACATGTTCATATATGTGTATTATTTGATTTAATACTGTTGATTGTTGGATATTATGTTGGTGTTGTGAGAATTGACAACAGTGTTATGGAATTTTACCACTTGACAGTCAGTAATAATGAATTGATTTTCAGGAAGAAATATAATCTTAGTTATTGGTAGGGTGTATTTTTGTGAGTGATTTGGATGTAATATTTGTGATGTAGTTGGGTAGTAGTACGATGGTAGTTGGCATAGTGTTGATAATTATACTGTGAGGTTCATCTATATGGATAGGTTTCATGGTAGTAGTATTGAAGTGATCACTATGTGAAATTGATATGTTATCAGATTATATCATTTAGGTGGAAGATACTGTAAGTGTTTGTGTTTATGTATTTGTAAATACTCATAGCAATAGAGCAACCATACCATAAAGATAGATGTATTTTGTTTATAAATATCTTCCTTAGTAATAACCCATGTACAAAGTGGATTGTCGTGAATATACTCTCTATAGTTAAGGATATCTTGGTTGGCTGTATCAAATATATTTATGGCATAATTATATCATGTTGAATGGTAGTATCTCAATGTTATATAATGTGAATTTGTGAAATGCATAGATCTCAACTGAGGATGTGTTCTTGTCTGTAAGCAGGTTTCCTTTGTATTGTTTACATCAGTGTTTGTGTGGTGCAGTGATTGATATCTGTTTGAGTTGTTTTTATTTGATTGAAAAAAGTTTTTGGAATTTAAGAAAAATTAGATTTCAGAAAAGAAAAAGAATGAAAAGATAAGAAGACAATTTTAGCATATGTTGGCAGTTACAGTTCTACAAACAGTGCTGTTTTAACCAACTAGTAGGTATAGATCAAAAAAGTCATGTAAGAATGAATAAGTGGCTATTCTATATTGTTTGCTATGGTGTGATATAATGTGTAATAAAAAAATAGTATGCTGTAAAGTGATAGTTGTAGTGGGTAGTGTAATTTAATAAGAGCTATTACTAGGATATCAGTAGAAGTAGATGTATTAATGCACATAGCACTTCAAAATATTAAATGTATGATAGAGAGAAGAGAATATAATGTGTAACTTAATAAATTATACAAATTACTAGAAATATAAGATATATTCATTATTTCTTTAGGTTTAATTTTGTACCATCTTGTTCACTAACTGATAATACCATCACAAATTACATCATTAAGTACTCTCCATCTGTTAGTCGTAACGAAATGATATGGAAAATTGTATATGTTGTGACAGTTCTAGTACCTAAGCTTATTAACGGTAGTTGAGTTTCAACGTGATCTAACAATCATATTTACTGATACCTAACATTAGCGATCTTTCTTTGGACAAGCATTTCAACTTACTTATTTAATTAACCCTGTGAATACCTGTTTTAAAATGCTTAGTTTCTATTACTGATTGTATATAATAATTTATATCTTTACAAGTATTAAACATATCAAGAATATTTACATATTTATTAAAATTATTATAAACACATATTGTATTTAATAATAATTTAAGGATAATATATACTTTATGCTAATGAATCATAGAAATCCATATAAAGGGCCTATTAAAATAATAACAAGGTCAATTATATTACAAATTTTCTTAATCATTAAGTAGAACGGACAAGTCACTTTATATGAGGTATAAATAGTGAGATGATGGTGTGTAAAAGATAGTTCATTTTTCTCTATTATTTAGTTTCTTCATGAAATTCTAGCATTAGAAGTATTCTCTATATGGAATAGTAATAACTAAATCAAACCCTAACTAGCTAAAATACAACTGTGTTAGGATTGAATAATATTCTCTGCACGTTTCCTCTTTAATTATTATATATATTATCGAATCAACTTGTTTCAGACTTAAAAGTTGTTAGCTTACCTGGTAGTTTATCCCCTAATTCCTATTTATAATATTCAACTCTATGTATATATATATCTTTTATATATTGTAATAAATATTCAATGGGGGATATTAATCAATATACTTATTATATGTTCATTTGTATTAATATATACCACTAATAATATATAAAATAACAGCTTAGATAGACCTATATTTCCATATGGTATAGTATATTTAGTAAGTACTGTTATTTAATTAAGATATATTATAAAGACAGTTAATAAATTATGATATAAGGAGCTGTATATATCAATTGACAGTATTGATATGTTCATAAAATAGTATGAGGATCCATGTGTGTGAAGAATAATATATCGTATGAAGCAGACTACTAATACTAGATTATATACATAAGATACTACTGACAACACAGTGATGTTATTTAAATATATATACACCTTGGTATATAATTACTTTTAAATGTCCATTTCCACTTCACATTTACTGGAAATACTATCTCAACGGTACACTCTAAAACATTCTTTTTATTACTGATCTCACATATAACTACATATATTTATCTCTCTCATTACTATTATCCATTAAATATTAATTTTTAAGAATATACAGTACAGTTTCAATATCACATATTGATATATCATCATTTCTCGTTATATACAAGTATCATTTAGTGTTCACGCCTATCACAATATCAAGAATGTAATCTCCTTACACTCTACTTCATATTACAGATCTGTTGTGTCAAACTAAATCACAACATCTGCAATATATCAACCACATTTGTTTCATTCTATTAACAAGCACTTATTAAGCAACTACCACTCCTGCAGTTATTTTTACTTCCTCATAGTTTTATAGTCCACTTCTTTTTTCATTTTTTAATAATAATATTTTACAAGTTCTAAAATATACTCTCAAGGAACACAAGAGTAATATGATTCTAGCAACAAGAACACACAACAATATAAACTTACTTAGATTACCGTATTTTTTGCCAGTACATTATTTCCATATTTAATTGACAATGAAAATGCTTCAACACCTTTATAATTCTTTATTTGTTTATATGATTTAATCTTTATCACAATCTAGCAATATACAATCATTCTTATCCATACAGTTGTTGAATTAGGATTTTGTTTTGTTTTTTGATATACTATTTGCATAGTAATATCTTTTTATATCATATGGAAATAATTAGCATGTGCATTCGCAATCAACAATCACTTTCATTTACTAATTCCTGCATATCAACAAAATATAATATACTCAACTATGTTATAGTTTACACCACACTCACACTCTGTAATATTTTCTTATTATGTTATATCTAATCCTATTCTATATGTACTTCCTCTTTAAATTAGTTCAATAAAATTCAAAAAGCATGATCACGAGAATCTAATATTGTTCAAAAATTTCATGGTTGAATCTTGTTTTTATTTATAAATAGACAGTGATCTCCATTAGCACACTATTATTAATTCTTTTACCAATCAATTTCTTATTCTAACAATATCACTTTATTTAGCCTATTTTATCGTCTCTTATAACATCTTAATACCCCTTTTATATTGGTCATTTGTTTGTTATTTAATTCTTAGAAGTTCTCTTTTCTTACCATTGTATTTCAACATATATATTCTTACTCTCTTTCAAGAGTTATCATGACAATGAAATATCAACTTTACCAAACTACTATTTTTTCACATCCATCTGTTTGCTTCGTGAAATTCAGATATATTACATTATCTCTTCTTCGAATAATTGTTTCATATAACTTATTCTGTGTTTATTATTCATAATAATATTATAACCTTTGGATAAACGTATCTTCTCACCACTGATACATCATCATATTTCCATACTTTTTTACTAATCTTTGTAAAGTATCACGCCTTCATTATACCTTATATTCTATGTTACTTCTATTGTTATATATTAGAATGAAATTTCCACAATAAAAAAGTAGTTATTATAGAATACCACTATTATATTTGTCAGCTGTCTTATATCTTAATGTTTTTCAATACAGTATAAGTATAATACTTAAGAATGCACGAAACCAACTCTGCTCGATAAAAATAACACACAATATTTCAAATAGTTCATGTGGCACGTACTTGTGAATATTCTAACTAGTTCTATTACAATATGGTCATCTAGTACAACTTTGCTTGAACCAGTAAGAACCCTATATAGTGTCCATCAAATGGAATATGCAATTAGGAACATCACATTAGTTACTTCTTGTATATTTGTTATGCAATATCACAAAAATACAGTCTCTAGAAATAGTATTTATATGACTTAACCTAACTACAATAAAATATATTTATTAAATATCGTTGCTTGTATTTGTTCAAATTGTATGCACATTAGTCATTACTCCGGGTTATTCTTCAATCCTTGGATGATTGATATTCTAATATACTTTTAAATTGGCAGTGTCATTCTTGAAGTGTTATAATTAGTGTTCTTGTATACTCGTTCTTTCTAGTGTACAGTAAATAAACAGAAAATATTTTCAAAAGGCTAGTGGGAAAGTATAGAGTGAACCACACTGGAGAAATCTAGCAGATATAACATGAAATATATTCTAATCGTAGCATTCATTGTTTAAACTAGTTACTTAACACTCACAAAGAAATATACTAGTCAAAACACAGTTACGTGCTTTGTATTTTTTAAAATTTTTAAATATTTTTTCTCGATGTCATCACAGAATTTTTTTGCTGCAGCAGTTTTTCCATCAACGATGAGATGAAAAGTAGATTAAGAGAAGAAAAGAAGAAAAGAGTACTTGTAGTAATTCTCTCTAAATAGTGATGTTGGAACTCTCATTAAACAGAAAACCAGATTTCAATATGCAGTGGTATATTTTATTTCTAACATGAATTGGTATATATTCATAGTGTGATAATATATGTTGTGTTTTTAAAATATCAATATACCTTCTTAGATATTATCATAGTTCAACTATTAAATAAAGTACATTAGCATTTCAAGTTCTCTGGATAGAAGTTTATCTAAAGTGTTCTTTGCTACGCTAGTTTATTAAACTTTCATTATGTTAGTATATATGGATTATTTATTAATGTTCAGTTAAATTATTGTGGTTTTATAACTCCATTATTTGTTGTTGAATGTTAACAATTTCTGTGTTATACTGTTACTTTTATTATGTCGTCGAAATAGAATATTTGAGAATGAAACAAATGGAACAATGAGATTCCAACATATCACACCACTGGAATGCTGAGGAACTGTTGCTTACATGTCACAAAATGTTAATAATACTGCTTGCTTGATTTTTGCCATTCATAGAAGAGAAGTAACAAAATTTAACATACACAAAGACAACATTTTTTCAAATCGTGTTTCTTCTCCCGCATACTTTTCACATATTATCATTTCTGTGTTATACATACAGAAGAAGATGGAAGAACTTTAATACAATTTTGTAATATATATTTATCCAATTACAGTATTGAGAATGTTTACTATTTATTCAATGACTACGAGTGCCAATTCTTAACAACTTTAATATACTATAATAAAATATATATTGTTAATGTGAGGTGTGGGAGAGGCAACTATGAATTTACAGAATGATTATTCATATGCTATGACTATTACTATTATTCAAAGAAATCACAATCCACAAAACTATTTCTGAAAGTATTTCCTTCTCTCTTATTTTTGAGTTTGGAAAGTTCATTGCATTCTGACAGTTAATTTTCTAGAACAGTAGTTGTCATAACTTTTTCAAATGAACTATACCATAGTACTCTTGAGAATAAAAATATGAATTGTATATGGGTAATTGTCAAAGAATTCATTTTCTGTAATTGATATAATTTCTGTATTAGTTATACAAACACTCTTACTTATACTCAGATATAGTTTTTAACTTGTTGTTGCTGGCCTTATTCTATAGTAAGAATTACCTTCGGATATCATCCCCAACATGAATGTATAAAGATATCTGTGAATGTATTTCATTATCACGACAATACATCATCTTATAAATTTCTTATATCCCTATGGATCTTATTAACAATAAAATTATTATGTTAACATCAGGATAAGTTCCATTACATGAAAGTATTTGCAGACACGTAACAATCGATAAAATATTTTGTAAAATCTTGTATTAAACATCAATAAACAAAATAGCAACCATTAGATAATTATTTTATCAATCTTTTTTTTCTACAAGGATAAGACAAAACAGAAAGAACCTATTCGTTTTTATGAATCTATGATTATATTACTGTTGTATTTATTTGTTTTTTGAATTGTTTTGAAGAACACTTTTAAAGTGGTATGATGGGGAATATTTGATTTTTCTTTTATGTTTTTTTGACAATACTTTCTTAATAATATTCTTGCATTTGGTTTAATCATCATGAAAGTTTGGAAAATGTCATATCAATCCTTCGTATATTTATAGTTCTTGAGGTCTTGAATATGTTAATTTATGCTGTTTTGGCTGTATTGTTGTTAAAACACAAGTTTTTTGAGAATCAAAAGTATTAGGGTGTTGTTTATATTCTGTTTATATCTATTTAGCTAGTATTAATTCTTCACGTTTTGTAAATAGTATTGAAGCAAGATATCCGATTTCATGAATACCTTAATATACAATCTTGTGATGAGAAGATCGACCCAAAACATTACAAAAACTTATAAATATCTACAGTTGTAATTATATATAAATAAAGAGTTGTTACAAGTTCTCCAGAGAAGTGATCTTTATTTATATTTCAAACCACAGTGCTAAGAGACCTGTTTTAATAAATAAACAACAATAATAATATTTGTTGATTGTCTAACTTACAAATATGGAAAAATTATGCTAGGCTCTAAAGGTTGACTATGAGTACTTATTTATTAAGTTGTAACTATTTAATTCACACATCTGATGTTCTGGAACATGATGTTGTCAATAATACAAATAAGAATGTGTGAGTATTTGTAGTCGATTATCAGATAACCCACGTAGGAAATTTTATATCAAAGCTTACTTAAAGAGGTCTTTGATCCATTGTGATAGATGATATGATTGATTATCAATATTAGATTATGGTATAGTTGGGTCCAATATAATATAATTAGACAATATATAGTATGTTCACAAGATCTTTTTTGTTAAAAACTGATTTTGGTAGATCGTTGGTAATTTTTTTGCAAGATTAATATGTATTTAATAATAAATACAATATATACTATTTGCATGGGTTTTCAATAAACGAGAAATCCAATTTACTAAATACTTAAAACATAACAACGTTAGACTTTAAGTCTACTATATTCTAAGAAATGCCATATTAGCATCCCTGAAACTCTAATTTCAAATGTTAAATCTACAAAATTATATTTCCATAAACAATTAAGATTATTTAACTTAAATATCATTTTAAATATTTTCATAGGATAAATGCTTGATCATAAACAGTAGAAAGATGGTATAGTGTTTAACATAAATCTATTTATCAAAGTCTTCTTTGAAATGAAAAACGTAAGCAGATTTTTCAAATTTGTGGCTTTCACTGCATATAGAACATGTAGATTGTTTTTGAATCGATCTTGTTTTCTGGAAAATAATTTTGTATTATTAGGCATAGAATATTTCTCATAATTCTCTAAAAACTGTCCAAGATATCTTTTCCCATGGGTAGAGCAAAAATTATTTCCCATGTCAAATGATTATATGAACAATTTATATTTAATCCACCAACTATACCAAGGTAAACAAAGCAATGAGCTCTTTCTAAAAAGTTTCTGAAACATATATATCACTATCTCTTTCTTTAAATTACAAAATATGAGTGAACCACAATTTTCGAATGAATAAAAATAACAACGATAGAGTTATTTATTTTGTGATAAATAAGTCAATGAATTTTGACCATTCTCTTTTCATGTGTAAGATATAGAAACAATGTAAACAACGCAAACTTAATACACTGGATTAATCTGATCCATCAATGGCTATTTTATCACATCTTATATTTGCAGCTACATTTCTAGGTTTATTATGGTAATATTATCTAGTAAATTTTATCGCTCTTTTAAACCTATAACATACAATGTTATTTACTGTATCTACCATCATGATATCAACATGTATCTTTACTATGGATTTATACATAGTAGACTAAGCTCATATCAACCACTATTTCTTTCAATTATGTTTTTATTCTTGAACTGCTTACTTCATTTAGACATTAATAACTGGTAGATTGTATGGTATCACTCTTAAACTATGAACTCCTCATTAATATACAACTTCTCTTGATATTATGTCTTAAACAAGAATGACACTACACAAACACATCACACTTAATTACTCTTAGCATCAGTTATCATTATCTTTTCATTATCCACCAATCTCTTTTCATTCAGATTTCAATTGTCAATTTTTCTTGTTTCAAAATTTGAAAAAATAGTTCGAAAAAAAAATTAACAACAATAATAGCCACACTCATCGACAACCATATAAAATACAGATCCATATAACCATAAATAAACAGTTACGATATGCTTACTATATGGTATAACTTTGAACATTGCTAAACCACTATTTAAGATGGTATAGTTACACCACTGTATACTTAATAATCATTCATAAGTAGCTATAGAGAATATTCTCAAAAGAACTTACTCCATACATATATTGTAACTAGGGAAACTATTTATTAAATACCACTTTCATTTACTGTTATACTACTACTTTCATAATAAATATGACTATTTAAGAATTCTCCAATAACACATGAACACTATCCCTTACTAATATTTTCAATATGAAAAATATAATTATATCTTCTATATCACTTCATTATCCATCGAATGATACTGTTATAATAATTCATGATCGCATGCAATACTTTTTTGAAATTAGCACATCATGATAACTGTTATAAACATAGATACAATTATGCTATATCCATAAACAAATTTACTATATCATCTTTTTACTTATATCTTACTGGATATTTATCCTTACTAATTCCAATTTTATTATAGATGTATTTGATTTATGTTTGATTTTCAATGCTTATGGTAATGATGATAAAAGACAAATTGATTTGATATAATGAACAATATTTTGATTACACCATTATTTCATTCTACTGTATTACTTTCCCTGTTCAATAATTTCTGTTGTGTCTTTTATTCAGATGATTTTATTTTAATGTTTGAAAAAATAATATAATAGAGAGAAATTTTATCTCAATCCTTAAACATTGAACAATATTGAAAAAGAAATTGTAGTGGAGTATTAACATGAAAATCTATCAATTTAATATTCAGGAAATTTATTCTCTTTAAGAGTTAATCTGATATTATTATAGCTGGATGTTTAATACTGTGTATGGATCTCTAATTGTAACCAAGAGTCATGAGAAGATATTGAAATTCAATAAAAAAAATAATAAGAGTTTAATTCCATTATAACATTAAAATAACAAGACATAATATATCTATGAATTAACATTTGCAAAAATATGGATATGTTATAATATTGTTACATGTTCCTTATTTAAAAAGAAAGTTCCCACATTATTGAAATCTTAGGATGATTATTATTACGATATTTTTCAAGTGTAGAGGGGAAATTCTCCTATATCTTGTAAAATCTTGCAAGCTCTGTACCCAATAAAATACAGGAAAAGATACGATAGAATAGCTGATCAATAAAGCATAGCTGTTACCGTATGCTGTATATCTACATTTTTGTGTATAATATTCTTAACATGTATAGTAGGTATGATATATCATCAGTGTGCAATTATGAGTATTTGAAAAATATCTTGGCACCTCATTTTCTTGCACCTCTTTTTGTGTTAATCAAAGAAACTTCTATTCTTTGAAAATTGTTAGAGTAATTTTATGGTATCTTTTTACTATTCATGTGAGAATAATAGTTCTTGAATACCTTATTTCATTTAGGATCGAATATTTTATTACTAAAAGAGAAGTAGTAGAAGTGGAACCGTTAGTCAAAAAGGAAAATAATAAGAGTTAGCATATTTATATAAATGTACATACATATATATATATATATATACTTAATTGACTTAAGGGACAATAGTGTTATCAAATTAGCATATATATATTATTTATTTTCATACCTGTGTGTACGTATATATACGGGAAAGAGAGGAAATAATTAGGGAATAAAGAAAGAAAAAGATTTATGACACTCTTGTTTCGCATTTAATGATCACTTATCTAGTTAACTTTTCGGTAAATGCAGGTAAAGAAAGATTGCAACTGTTTTTAAGATATATGTTAAACCTTTTATTATGATTTTTGAATTGAACTAACATTAAATCTTCATAATTACAATTTTTCTTAACTAGAAAGGGTTTAAGGATCTTATATCGTTTAAACTATTATCAATTGATTTATACAGAAGTAAATTTCCTAATCACACTCTCTTTATTAAAAATTGCCAAAACATGTAGCAAAAATATATATGTATTAAAATGTCTATATAGCAACTATTAGATTGTATAATTGTATTGAATAATTTAAATTACTTAAAATTGGGAGAAGATATTATCGGTTTATTAGGAATGAGTAAATCTATTTGTGTTGTACAAGATATTTGGAAACCAAGTAAATAATAAAAATACACAATATAAAAAATATTAGAATATTATATATGCTTATATAGAAATATTTAATTACTAAATTATTTAGAATTCTTTATTTTAAAATTTTATGTCTTTAATCAATTTAAATTACCATGAATAATAATAAACCAATGCAATGGGCAATACTCCATTTCACGTACATAGTACCACCCTTACCTTCATATGACACAAGAGAAGGTACACCTTCATGAGGTACTGTAACACCAGTCGATGATGAGGATAATTGCTCAGGAATATATTGGGAAACTTGTGACACCATTGTGGTTGGTGATGTTTCTGGTCTTCTAGATTCGACAGTACTGACAGCAGTACCAGTTTCTGAAGTAACGTCTGCTTTACCCTTTGTGGATCCAATAACAGTCGTCGTAGATGCTCTGGAGTTCTTAGATGTCAGTTGATTTTCACTGTTTGTAAATGCTGGACCAGTGGTGGCAGAAGTAATAGAAGCAGCCGGAGTCACATTTGTAGCAGTAGTAAATGAGTTAGTCTCTTCTTGTTGGTTCCTTGAATCAGTATAAACAGATTCAATAGAACTATGTCCAATGATAGCAGTCATACTTGTTTCAGAAGTTGCAGATGGTTCTGGACAATAAGTTGTAGTCATAGTAACTCCATTAACAACCGTAGTCAAAACAACTAGAGTGCCACACAAAGTAGATTCGATCTTTTCACCAGAAATTGTGGAGTTTCCATAGAGAGGAGATGGTACAGAAATTGATGATGTTATAAAGCTATTAAATGGAGATGGGTGATCACTACTACAACAACCTCTGGATATGAAGAGCCGTTGCTGTCAGTAACAGTAGTAGTGTAGGTGGTTGTGGTTAGAGCAGTGACTGTACCAGTAGTAGTGGTTGAGATGACAGAGCCAGATGGATGTGGTGTGAAGATAACTACAACAACTTCAGTAGAGGAAGAACCGTTGTTGTCAATGACGTTGGTAGTGTAAGTAGATGTTGTTGGGGTAGAAACTAGACCTGTAGTTGTAGTGTAGATAGTAGATGGAGATGGAGTAACCACAACAACAACAACCTTTGAAAATGAAGAGCCGTTATTATCAGTAACCGTGGTGGTGTATGTGGTTGTAGTTAGTTTTGTGACCTCTGCGGTAGTAGTTGTGTAAATGGTGGGTGACAATGGAGTGATTACTACAATAACAATCTCAGCAGTTGAAGAAGCGTTACCATCAATATATGTAGTAGTGTATGTAGTGGTCGTTAGTTCTGCAACATCTGCGGTAGTAGTAGTGTAAGTAGTAGATGGCGTTGGTGTAATCACAAGAATAACAACCTCACTAGTTAAAGATCCGTTGCTATCTGTGATTGTGGTGGTGTAAGTAGATGTGGTTGGTTCTATAACATCTGCAGTAGAAATGGTGTAAGAGGTAGATCGAGATAGGTTGATATAAACCACAACAACTCCTGGAGATGGAGAGCCTTGAATATCAAGAACCGTGGTAGTGTAGGTGGTACTAGTTGGTTCCTCGATATCTGAAGTAATAGAGGTGTAGATAGTGAATGGAGGCCGGATGATAATAACTACAACAACTTCTGGAGATGAAGAATCATCTTTGTCAACAAGTGTGGTGGTATAGGTAGATGTTTTTGGAAATGCGAATCGACTAGTAATAGTGGTGTAGGAAGTGGATGGAGGTGGGGTAAGAACAATAACAACAACTTTTTCAGTTTTAGATCCAGCTGTATCGGTAACAGTTGCTGTGAATGTAAATGAGGTTGGGGCAGTAACAGGATATGTTATAGTTGTGTAGGATGTAGATAATGGTGGTGTTTGGACAACAACTACAATTTCTTCGGTGACAGATCCTTCTGTGTCGGTAACAGTTGTGGTATATGTCGATGTATTAGGAGTGGCGATCGATGCAGTTATAGTAGTGTAGGTGGTAGACAGTGGAGGTACAGCAACTTGATAAATGAATTCAGGCACAGTATAGAAGTACTGGTTAGTCGTAGATATTGTTAAAGTTGAAATAGTGCTAGCTTTAGTAATAGAATCTACAGTGGTAACTGTTGTTGTCTTAATAACTGGTTCAGATAACCATGTACATTAGTCACCGCTCAATTGTTGAGTAATTAATACGAAGGTACCATCAAGTTGATATTTAGGATCAGATGGCACAACACTAAAAGATATTTGGTTTGTTACATAGCCATATGGACAACTTGAATTAAGCCAGTACTGGTGGCCATCTACCCCATAATTAATTTGCATGGTGCCTTTCACTGCACCAAAATTTTCATTAATCCATTGTTGAAAATCTATACCTAAGAATACTATTGCAGAATAGACAAAATTTACAATTTTAAGTGAACTTGGTACAATTTTTGGATTAATTAAATACATAGCCTTGTTGATACTAAAAGTTTGTCCTCCTAGAATATCTGTGTTAAGAAGAATTGTAGCTCCAGCATTACCAGTAACTACACCTTTACCTTCAATAGGATTATTGAAGATGATACCTTTCATATCGTATCTACTAACGTACCATTGATATCCATCAGCTGTTAATGAAGAAAATCCACCAGACTTGATAACACCACTATTAGTTATAGTACCAAGGTAAAGGAACCCATTTGTGGTACCGCCTTCACCATCTGTATCATAGCCAATAGTACTTGTATTAATGAAAGAACCAGTTGTAGCTAAAGTGAAATTGGTACCTGGTACAGTAGCAGCAGCGTTTAATTGTGAAATAGTAAATGTACCAGAATTATCAATACTTGCAGGTGCAATAACAAAATCACTGGCAGAACCCGTTGATTTAATATTTTCGATGTTGATGTGACCACTGTTTGTAATTGTAGTAGTAGAACTAAATTGTAGACTAGTTAACCCGTTTGTTGAATCTCCAACAATGTTTAAAGAACCTTTAACATTAATATTACTATTGAAGGAATATGATGAACCAGATATTAATGCAAGAGTAGCCCCTGATTCAATTACGATATCATCAGAAAACGTTTGATCACCAGACAAGGTTGTTGGTGTTGAAATAGTTGTAGTAGCAGCACTTACTTTGGTCACAAGTAGCTCTAATAGTGACCATAAAATTAATATCTACATTCTAATGATAACAAAGATGAGAAGTAGTTAATTTTTGTTTTACCTCACTTTGTTTTTTTTTGTTTATCTTATCCGATTAATATTTTTCGTTGATTTTTTTTTTGAAGATTTTTCTGGGGTAAACGCACAAGAACGAGAATCAGGAAAAAAAAATTAGGAGAAAGTAAAACTCAAAAGAACAAACATAAAGATCAATGTGCAAACTGTACAAATGCAGACATGAATATATTTATATATATTTGTTTTATAAGTATGTATGGCAAATAATCATCAATGATAAAACCAAAAAATCAAACCAGAGTAACCAGCAAGATCCAGATTTTTTTTTTGAATATGTAGGGGTATATATTATGCATAATACATTTTGATCATTTCAGAATGGTCTTTTGGCGGTATAAAAAGATCTGCATATGCTATTGTTTTTCTTTTTGTAGGGTTGTAGATTTTCTCAAGTAAAAAATTTGGTAAACGTTTATTCCACGGAACAAAAACAAGGTAGGGTTCACAGAAATATCATAAGTTTTTTTTTTTGTTTTTTCGCTGAAATAAAACGGTGTGACATTTTTTCTACTACTAAGTATTACAAAATGTGAAAGTTGATAGATGCACTTCATTTGTAGAATTTAGTTGCCATTTTCAAAAAATTGCAGATATATACTTTTTGAGTATATCTTCTCACCATATATTATAATTGAAACAAAATAAAAAACAAGCATACTTAGATATTTCAATGTTTAAGTGTTTATCACAAATTAGTTGTCTATCTGCTAATTTATTTCACAAATACATAAGAAATGAATTTTTCTCTGGAGTAGTGAAATTATTAAAATAAGTTGTTCTAGAATGAAATAAGTAGAACAATGGGATTTTAATAAATGCCAGATAGAAAAGAAAATATTTACGTATATTAAAACTAAGAATTTCTTAATGTCATATTTTTCACGTTATGCATACTTTCTATATAAAATTATTTCTATGCTATGTACAAAAGAGAGAAAAAAGGAGTTTTAGTTTAATTATTTATGCTGGATTGATATATTACCGATTTGAGTAACATGTAAATATATCAAAGAAGAAAAATGTTTGTTTTGCACATTCAACGTTATGGAGATAAGATCAAACAAAATCAAAATAAATTAATATATTATGAAAAATTGCCAAAAGGTAAACATATATAAGTAGACAACTTTACTTATTAATTTTCCAATCTGGATGAATAATATATATACATCGTATCTTTATGTTTCTTGTATATTTATATAATTATTAATTCCCAATCAAGAGATTGAGGGAAAATTACACTACATATCAATATAATAATAATACACAATAATAACATATTGTATGATCACCGACGCTAAGAACATGTATACTAATATTATTCAGCCAGAGGAATTTACGCGGTTAACTTTATAAGAATTATAAACTACAGTTGGGAATATATTCATGTTAATCAATAAATACAAGTGTTAATTTGTAATATATATATATATATTCTATTAAATAGCACAAAGTAAATATAGCACACTGCTTGTTGAAAATTGGCTATTTTAGCAACAAACAGTATCCTTATATTTGAGTATTTGGAACAATCTCTTGTTTCTCTATAATTTATTGGGTTTGTATGAGTATTGCTAGCATATTTCTTCTGATTAAATTTTGCATTTCATACTTTAGATATGTCATAGTTGATAGGTCTTTGCAGCCATTTCTTTTTTTTTTTGTACATTGGAAGAAGGGTATTTTTTTTTTACCAAAACTAAGAAAATAGGGAGTGGAATTTTTCACAGCATTCCGACTTCTAGGGTGGAAATAATGAACAATAGTCCAGAATACTTGCATATATTGTCTTTGATAGCTATTGTTACGTCAATACTTTATTTGAACCGAGATCTGGAAAAATTCTATTGTTAAGTTTTTTTTCTAAATTTCCCTGCACATTAAATGCATTTGTTTTGTATTTAGGAAGGAGTATAGTGGAGGCGTAAATAATGACCAAATTTTTTTCTTTTTTCCTTTTTTCCTAATCTTTTGTCCTATTCTTTTTTTCTATTTTTCTTATCTTTTGATTTTTTTCATTTGTTAAGCCTTTTAGGAATTATTCGTTTAAATGTTCCTGAGGATAAGATGGACTTAATTAGAAGATATAACAAAACAATAGTTTAATAAATTCGTAGAATTATAATATGTTACAATTGGAGAAGAACAGGAAACATACAATGAGCACACTGTGTAAAAGAAAAATAAAAATACTATTCTTAGCCGTACAAAAAGATAATTATTTGTCAATTTTTGTTTGAATACTCTCTAACATATTACTAATACTTAAAGTTCAAAGCATATAATTGTAATTAAATAGCAAAAAATAAAGAATTTTTATCTTAAAAATGTGACCTTAAGAAAATATTAAAAATACACTAAGAAATACTTGTTTTTTTCAAGAAAAAAAAAAGGAACGGTAGATAAAACAGGTGACCCATGATATGGCACTACTCCCTAAAAAGTTTTGTGAGATTTGATAAAATTTAAGAACGAAAATTTTTGCTGGAATAAAAAAAATTTCATAACTGGAAATTTTAAATCTATTGTTCTTATTTCTTCTTCTTTGAGGATTCTAATTTTTATATTTTTTCTTTCTCATCTTATCTATTGTAAATTTTTCTTTCAGTACACATACAATAATTTCGGAAAAGGGAAGCTCATCATTCAATTTTGCGCGGAATAATTAGTGGTTGGACTTTTTAAAAGAATAGGTAAACTTTAATTTTTTTTATAAAAGTTTTTTTTCCCATTATTTTCTGCATAATTTTGTATTGTTTTTGAAATAAAGGGATTGTTCTCCGGTTTTTGTCTTGTTTTTAAAAAGGGTATAGAATTTTTTTTAATACAACTATTGTTACAAGCAGGAAATACAATACATGCAGTAAAAACAATATTTTCAAGAGAGTGGTGGTATTCAGAATTATTACAGGATTAGGTATCATAGTGATAGTTGGGTTTTCAACGTTGGTAGTTTCCTTTTCGATAAACAAGAATATGCAGATAGATTGAATCTAATGACTTGAGCTTTTCAAAAATTTACTCTATCTAATGGTATCATATCTTAGTTGTCATATGGTATACTCTATAGATATATGTTCAACAGTGAAACTTTTTTATAGGATGAAGATTTTGATTTGCAATTACCTATCAAGCATTTACATTATTTGGCACAATATTTTAATCAAAGTGTTATTTCGCAAGATCCAAGAGAAGGTGATGGTAGGTATCTTATTGATGTGTCAAGTTCTATCGTAGTGCGTACTAAAGGTAATAGTAATAACAATATCGATGCAAGATTTATTGATTTGACTGGGCTTAATATTTTTTTCTATTTTCACTAATGTTAAAGTTAGGGGGTATATGGAAGAACAATTAAAAGAACTGCATTTACATACAAATAATTCCGTGTTACAAGTCCCAAAGGATCCAAATGTAAAGAATTCAGATTATCTAAGGTTAATGGATTTACATCAATTACATGATTATGTTCATAAAAATGAAAAAGAATTTAGTGGATCAGACAAGTCCCCTATTGACAAATTTTTGAAAGAGGAAAAAGTAGCGCAGAGGATAATCAATTTTATGGACAAATTATTGAAACCTGCACAAAGATATTATTTACATGAAATAATGAAATTGTAAAATTGTAGAAATAATCATATCAGTCCTCTATCATATCTTTCCTCAATATATAACAGAAAGTTCCGTGACATTTCTGCTTTTGTGCCTAAAAAATATTTGCATTTTTTTGAAAAATGAATACTATGTATCGGAGAGTTATGCTTACATTACTTACAAATTTCATGTTTTCTTTCCAGGTATAATACATTGGGTTAATGAACATTTTGTTAAGAAATGTTCAAATATTAATAACTGTTATCAGAAACACATAACTCTAGAGTTATCACATATTCCTTCATAATCTATTTTCTATTATTAATTTATCAATATGATTTAGAATTACTAATGAATATGTTGCGAACATTATTTTATTTTTCATTAAAATCAGATAAAGTTATGTTTTTATTAAAGCTTGTTTTGTACTGAAGAAGATAGGGGGATAGAAAAAGAGGTAAAAAAGTTTTTAAAAGTTTATTGTTTTTTTGAGAATGATTTTTGGTTATTTTAACATTAATCCTGAAATCTTTCCTAGTAAACATGAAAAAAGAAGAGTTATTTATAAGTGATAGATACAGTTCAGAAAAGACAAAAACAAGATTTTTGGATTTTGGATTTTTAATCAAAAACCAATAAAATTAAATTACAAAATAAATCAATTTTTAGTATTTTTTAAAATCCTTTTTGTAAAAAAAGGGGAGTTATTAGAATAGTATTATGTTGAAAGTTACTATATTTATGTAGTCGTTTGATTGGGTGTATTTTCAGTTACGATTAATATGTAGGTAATAGTATAAAAATTAAAGTAAAGTTCTTCTAACTTCTTTATATACCTAATATAGAGATAATAATAGATAGAAGAGAGGTAAATGAAATAAAGAATATGATATGTCAATTTTCGTTAACTCTCTTTTGTAGAGAACAAAAACAAAATAATTCCATAAAAGTGCAATTATTTGAAAACATTAGATATTTAGTATTTAAACATTTACAATGTGCTAAGGTGTAATTTGGTCTATTTATTTTATTATAAAACATTCTGTTGCAGTAGATATAATTAGAAGCCATGCAATTTGAGCTTTTCCTAATGTATGACAATTTTCTTTTTTATATTTTTGAAATTTCAAATAAGTTAATACGATTAAATAAATAAAATTAACTCTACTTAATAACGACATAAATGTAAATCATTATATTAAATTGCAAGAAGCTCTAACTGGAAATCTTAATGTTGAAATAGAATGTTCTATGATAAAATAGATAGAACAATAAGATTTTAGCAGACACTAAACGATAAATTGTTGAGTAATAATTGTTGAGAGGTCACCAAAAGTTGTTGAGTTTGTTTATTAAATATCTTACTGTTCGTAGAGGAAAATGGCTTAATGTTAACATATATAAAGCCAAGGATTTCATCATACATTATTTTTATCTTATTTACAATCTTTGTATATTATTATTTCTATGTTGTATATAGAGAAAGAAAGTGAAGAACTTTATTATAATTTTGTATACTAAATCTGTTTAATATAATATTGAGAATGTTTACTATATATCCAATGAATAAAGGCGCTCATTCTCAACACTTAAAATATGTAGTGTTGAAATATGATTAGAGGTATGTTTGATAATCTAAATTCATCGTACTAAGTGATTAAAAGTTATGAAAATTTATAGTAAAGAAGATTCAAAGATAAAATGAGTATACTGTATAATATTGTATTTTGTATATTACTTATATAGAAAGGAAAGGACCAAGGAATAACTAATAATACCACCAATATCCTATTGTAAGTTACCTTATCTTATTATATTAGTCTTAAATGAACTCTACTAGAATGTTTGATTCCGAAGCCTTGCGTCAACATGTAGTCTATGGATACTACTCAATACCCAACTGAAAGACTAACAACAACCAAAACTCTGAATGAATATTGGTGTCAAATTACTAATCAGCTTATTCAAGAAGCCTTTGATTATTAAGAGAAAGTAACGAAGTTAATTATCAGTATAAATATTCTTATTATATCTACACCGTGTTTTATTTAAAATATATATCAATATTCACAACAGAAACTACTGAAATCGAACGTTCTAAAATAGAGAGACAGAACAAGTAGATTTTAGTAAATATTAATTGATAACAAAATGAGGAGAATGTAGTATTTGCTTATTAGTAAATGTAAATTAAACATATCAACAAACAAAAGCCGTACGTAAATTAGATGTGTCAGATATGAAAATACACAAAACCAACAATTTTTTCATATTATGATTCTTTCTTTGTGTATCTTTTAATCATCATCATTTATACATCATACATATAATGGAAGATCAAGTAATACTACTATTATTTTGTATACAATATCTCTATAATTATAATATTGAGGATATATACTCTACATCTAATAACTACAGGTGCTAATTCTCAACAGGAACGACCATTATATAATCAATTTATTAAAAAAAATTAACGACCTAATAATTTGTGGTGTGTCCGTAGTAATAATACATGTTTTTTACTATATTGTGTGGAGTAATGTTAAAATATGATTATATACATTTTTGATAATCTGAATTTATCATGCTAACTGGCTAAAAAGATTATAAATTTTTATAGTTAATAAACTCAAATATAAAATAGGTTATATGGTATATTGTGTCTTCTAAATTAGTTATATAGAATAAAACAACCAAGAAATAAATATCAGAGTTGGAGAAACACTAACATTCTAATATAGACAAGCTTACAACTCATAATATCAGCAAAAATCTAATCTGTGCTTTTACAATTTGAACGAATTAATTCAATAATGAATTTTGAAAAAAATTTTTGATACTGATGCTTTGTGCCAACATCTCCTGTCATAACTATTGCTCATTTACTATCTGAAAAATTTTAAGATTTCTTCAAATGATTTTTTATTTTGATTACTTTTCTGTATTTCATAACTGCACATGTTGAATTAAGGTCTCGGAACCACAAATTCTATCAGTGTTCATTTTGAATTAATATAATAAGATAATATAACTTACAATAGGATATTGGTGGTATTATAAGTTCACAGCTATTTATAGTAGGATATCAGTGGTACTGTAGATTATTATTTCATTGCTTGGTCTTTTTCTTTCTACATAACTAATATACAAGATACAATATTATACAGTATACTCATTTTATCTTTGAATCTTCTTTACTATAAATTTTCATAACTTTTAATCACTTAGTACGATGAATTTAGATTATCAAACATACCTCTAATCATATTTCAACAGCACAATTATTTTCAGATAATTGGTTCAATATCTAAAACTATTGAAATAGAATGTTCTATAATGAAATAGATAGAACAATAAGATTTTAGCAGACACTAAACGATAAATTGTTGAGTAATAATCGTTGAGAGGTCATCAAAAGTTGTTGAGTTTGTTTATTAAATATCTTACCGTTTGTAGAGGAAAATGGCTTAATGTTAACATATATAAAGCCAAGGATTTCATCATACATTATTTTTATCTTATTTATAATCTTTGTATATTATTATTTCTATGTTGTATATAGAGAAAGAAAGAAAAGAACTTTATTATAATTTTGTGTACTAAGTCTGTTTAATATAATATTGAGAATGTTTACTATGTATCCAATGACTACAGGCGCTCATTCTCAACAAAAACTGCTAGAATATATCGCTAAATGTATTTAATATGTTAAGTAAATTTTCAACCATAATTATTGTATAGTTAATAGTATGCATAGAGAAAAAATATGATGTGAAAAAACTTTTGGCTTTATATATGTTGATATTCATTAATTCTTTACGACTATATCAAAAAAATTAATCAATTAGCCTTGCTCATGTTTAATGATGTGTAAAGAACGATTATTCAGTATTTATAATTGATTATTATTTGCTAAAGTATGAGTTATCTATATTTTCAACCTCAAAAAATCCTGCTTCAACAAAATCTATAAGTTACTTCATAAATTGACTTTAAAGTACCTTTACAATGCTACATATATTATGAACTTTGAGATATACACATATGTTTAAAAAGAAATCCTGGCATATATATTGGACAATGCTACTTTCTCACTTTATATTCTATGGATATCTAATACCTACATAATAGCATGAAGTCTTTTTTACTCTTATTCTATTTTATTCTTTAAAATTTTTCAGAACATTGACCAGGAATTGTCATATTATTGGATATTATTATTCATTCATTTTCTTGGCATGCTAGATTATTTGTTTAAATTCGACATATCATGATGATTTTCTTAACCCACATAAATATTTATTCTTGCTTACTCCAGCCTTATTACAGATGAATGCAATCTATAATATAATTTCCGATGACTATTGTAATGGCGATAAAGAATACGTAGATTTGATATAGAGAATAGTATTTTAATCGTCTGTACCTTTATATATTTCGCTGTATAACCCTCCTTGTTCAACAACTTTTCTATCTATCTATTATTTGTTTGATTCTATTTTTTTATTTTCTGAAAAATATGAAAACAAAATGGAGAGAGATTGTACCCTAAGGTCTTTGAATATTGAACAAGATTGAAGGAAAAATTGTAGCAGAATAAATAATACGACCAGCAATCAAGTCCACACTAAAGAAATGAGTAACTGACTCTGTTTTCCTCAAGGATTAATTTGGTATCATTATAATTTAATGTTTTACATTAAAACGACAAAAAATACCATACCTATAGACTAACGTTTGTAGAAATGCAAATTTGTTATAATATTTTTACGTGTTCCCTATTTGAAAAAGGAAAGTCATTCAATATTAATATTCTATAATCACATAAACATCCAAGATATTGTTAAAATAATTATTATTTATGTGTTTCGCTATTACATAGAGTTGGATAGATGTTAGGTATATGATAGAAAATTTTAATGATTTTAGGATATACACAATATAATATTTGTTAGTATCATTTTTATTGTTATTTCATCCTGATGAAATAATGGGGATATTTTAATATTTATACCAAATCAAATATTGTATAATATATTTATTATGAACACAGCTATCATCATCATCTATTTTTCATTACTCTATAGAGGTATACTTACTCATTAATAAAGGTGTTAAGAAAGTAAGATTAATAAAACTATTCAAATATTTCAATAACAAATACCATGTATTCAAACTTAAGTGTACACACATAGTGATAGTAAATATTATGATAATACTAAAGACTACCTACCGATGTTAAATATTTTTACGTTAATTCATCTGTTCTTCTGACTGCTAAAATGAAGCGGAATATTCAACACAGTGAGTTTATAAACAAACTATTCTCTACGATGTGAGTTGATACTGTTTGTCATTTTTTGAAAATAGTTAAAACAACAATTGTATTGATGTAAACGATATACCATAATATTCACATATACCCTACATTATTATATTTTGCTATATTTATTCTATTTTCCTAAAACTTATCTCTTATCTCTTTATTTGAAGTTCATGTAATAAAATAAAGATAATATTAGATCATATCACTAAAGATTAGTGAGAGCAGAAAAGAAAGAAACTACAAAATGAAGCTAACATAAATCTTTCTCTTTGTCTGAAAGTTCTCATAAAATAGATACAATAATATGGTAAATTTACTTATGTATTACTATTGGTATTATTCTGCATGAATAATTCATAACTTAATTTATATTAGAAATATCAAATTTTATAAACTAATTAACACTATAATTTTCAAACTTCAATCATACATATACTAGTCGATACTTTAAATACAATCTAAGACAGTATTGTGAAATACTCTTTGGTTGACCAACTTTTTTTACATGTCTTGTTATTTGAAATAGGTTATTTTACTGAACTTGTTCAATTAATGTCCATTAAGTTTTCTATAATATATATACTATTATCAAAATGCAATGTGTATTTCATTAATTATAAGGTAAATACTACTCTTGCAAATAACACTTCTTTTAGTTTGATATACATAGTCATATATATTTTTATTATCTTTACTAATATAATTGATCCATAAGGGCAACTGTATTGTCTTGAAAGATAACTTTTTTTATAATTATAGATGCTGTTTTTTATATATCTATAATTGATCTTTGAATAGTTGAATATTTCATAAAAAATATTACTTATCTTTATTATGTACAAATCTAAAAACTATTTTTTCTTAAAGAATGAAAACAATTTAATACTATCTCACAATATTTCATATTAATTGTTATAATTAAGATCAATAACATTCTTCAATTAATTTACATATCAAAAAGATAATTGTCTTAACAATTTTTTAACTATTATATTTGTCTTCGAGTATAATTCACACATCAACATATATAATGAGTAAATTAACCATGAGCAAACCTTCAGATGGAGTATGTGACTTTGTAATAAATGACTTTTCTAAAACAAAAAATTCTTTGAGCGACAGTTTTGTTACTACTATAAGTTTGTTGAAAATACTACCATTGTCGAATAAATTATTTTATTTATGGATATAGATATTTATTATCAATAGAAGATATAAAACTAAAGGGCAATAACGTTTGGATATACATTGATTTATGCTAAAATTTTGAGCATTATTCCTTATTAACAGTTTTTCTTCTTTTTGGAACCAATAATTTCCCTTTACTTCTTTATCGAGCAGAATCTATTGTTAGGAAGCCTTATGCTGAAACTTACAAAGAAGTACAACCGGTAAAATAACAATAAGTTAGTCACACTTAGAAAACAATTGCATACAACAAAATCAATCTTCAAGATTATCTGTGATCGCAAGTAATCTTTGTATCATAGGAGCTCACTCAAGAAGAAGTTATCTTGCTTTTGTGACTTGTTAGAGTTAATTGTAAATTTCTCACAAGCTTTCTTATATAGACGATAAATAAAGAAAGCAAGTTGATTATAGGTCTTTATAGTATAAGAATCGCTACTAACTGTTTTTAAAACTTTCTAAGACTAATACATCCGTGTTCATTTTATCGATAACAATATCTAGAAAATTTTGTTTCATAATAATGGTGATTGGTCCGTTCTTATACAACAGAATAGAAACATAATACTGTTCACTGAAAATTTTTGATAGTTAAGAAATATTTTTTTAGGATTGTTCCTTACATTTTCGTGCACATTTCTAAACAGATGTTTGTTTGATGAAAATAAAAACTCTGCTATGTGGGGTACTACATTACAAAAAGATACAAAAGGAATATTGAAAGGTTTATCTAATTACTGTAAAATTAAGATCTTTCACATCTTCAATTTATTGAAGGTAAAGTAAAGTATAGACAATTTTGAATAATTATGTCTTTGACAAACAATTCATACTTTGTGATTGAGGCTTTGTTTTAAGAACCACACGCACTAAAAATACCAACTGCACCATCTCATTAATCTCATAGCCATTTATGTAACACTACCTATAACACATATGTTTACAACGTAAACCAGAGAAATTTATATCGACTTATTATATATAAAAAAATTCCATAGACATTTTAAATACCAAGTTCACTGCGGACTAGATCAGTAGGATTTCATCTTATCACAAAAGATCTGGAAATATATATTCTGAAATGTTAGTCACCTTTTTTTGTTTTTTCTGTCTTTTCTTCTTCTTTTTTTTTTAATTCAAATTCAGTGGAACCTCTAATCGGAACAACGGTTTAGTTTATCATATAGAAACCATATGTTGACATCCATGATGCAGCATTAATTCAAAGGAATAACTTTTCAACATTGATGAAATAGTTTATGTGTTCTCACTTAAAAACAGCTCTCATATGAAACAATATGAATCCAAAGAAAATTAAGCAATACACCTATGCTATGACACAAACTTCTATCATCACGTAATTTCAAAATTGTACAATATAATGTGGTTGGGTCTCCTACCTGAGAAAGTCATGTAACATATTCTAACGTTTTCATATATAATAGAACAATTTTCCAATCCAGGTTATCTATTATATTTGTATAGTGTAAGGTCTTAACCATTATGTTTACCATCATTTACAGTAATATATGATCGTGTGAACTCTTGAGACAAGAGACTACGAAGCTCTTTTGTTGGACAATGTTCTCCAATACAAAACCAAGTTTTGAACTATTGCAATTTCTTTTTTTATTCTCGTATAAATTAACATAGAGCCTTTTCTTTTGTAAAAATAAATTGGGCACAATTTTTTTCAAAATTATTATCATTATTTTTTTTTTTTAAACGAAACAATTCGTAACTTTCTATTTTCAGATTAATTATAAGCAAAGAAAAACAAAAATCAAAGTAAACACTAATAGTCGAACAAAAAACCGTTTAGCAGTAGAAAATTAACTAAAATTTCGTATGTTAGTGAAATATACAAAACTGAGCATAAAAAATAAATGATCATTGTTATTGTTGGAAATATACTATTTTAACAATAAATTGTTGATTATTTCTCCTCGTTAAATCGGATTATTAATTAAATACATAGAATAAAAAAGTTCACCGAAGCTGATGTATTAAACTAATTACTTTGACTAATTCTATACTTCTAGACAGAAAACAGTTCTCCAGGATCTCTTTTTGAACTGGTACAATTTTAATCTTAAAATGTGATAATTGCATATGAGACGCATATAGAATTGGTATTTTTTCTTTTCTTTTCTTTTTTTTTATGTTTACGTTCTTTACTTTTTGATTGTTCACGTATATTTAGAACTAAAAGAATAATAATAACTAACAAAAAGATTTCAAAGATTGTGGTAGTTTGTTTACATATCGTATGTTAACTAATGCACTTGTCGTGTTTATATTAAAAATTCTGAACCCTTTTTAGATATCTATGCTCCATTTTTTTTTGTTATTTGATATTACCGAAGCTGATAAATAAAAAAAAAGCTTTTGTTTCTAATAAGCTTTCTCTCCATAGGTTACATTTGATTAATTATGTGACAATTTTTACAATACTGATCAAGATCAAATCTTGTAGTTCAATCAAATAATAATAGAAACTAATTTTTCAAAGTATTATTCGTAAAAATTGCAAAATATGTCAGTAGTTTTTATATGAACAAATTCTCAGAAAACACCAAATAATTCTAATTTGATGTCTTTTTTGTCAATAATATCGTTTAATAAAAATCATGTGATAGTGACTGACATAGCAACGTACCAACCATTGCAATTTAACACATATATAACCTAATGCTTGGAATATTACATATCAGAATCTTTAACAAAAATCTCCTGGTCCTTGGACATTAGACTGTTTTCAACTTTATTTTGTGGTCTAGCTAGACTTCACAAAAAGGTAACTCTTCTTCACCCAAGCAATCTCTCTCAAAAGAAAAACAAAAAGATAAAAGCAACTGCAAAATGGTTAAAGTTGGGAAATCATTGGTTGCGGCAACCGCAATTATGTCTGGTGCCAATGCAGTAACTACAATGAGTATCACAGATGAAAAAGTTCAAATGATTGAATTGTCTGTTTACGTGAGAGATATCCTAAAAAATATGGGACAGTATTTGAGTTTCCGTTCATCACATCCTAATCAACCTTATCCAAGTCAAATGAACGGAGTTGTCATGAGGGCTATGTTTGGTGGTTCAGGCGATAGTTGGACTAGTGAACTAACAGGTATTGATCCATCAACTGTTCAAATGATGTTAACTGGTGTCCCTTGGTATTCCACTAGAATTTTGCCTGCCTTGGATGCATATTTATCTTCTGCTGGTATTGTTGTCGAAGGTATTAACTGTAGTGATTGTGATGTTAAGACTAGTACATCAACTACATCCTCTACTTCGTCTGTTACACCATCTTCAACAACTACCTCAACCACCTCTTCAAGTAGCATGCCTACCTCTTCTTCTTCTTCTTCCACTTCTACTTCAACAACTACTTCTTCCAATAGTATGTCTGCATCTTTCTCTTCCTCTTCTTCCACTTCTACTTCAGCAACTACTTCTTCCAGTAGCATGGTTACCTCTTCTACTTTGGCTACTACTTCTTCCAGTAGCATGCCTACATATTCTTCTTCCTCTTCTTCCTCTACTACTACTTCTTCCAGTAGTATGTCTACCTCTTCTTCTTCTTCTGTTACTTCCACTTCAACTACAACCTCAACAACCTCTTCTTCATCTTCTTCCTCTTCTACTTCAACAACTACCTCAACAACCTCTTCAAGTAGGGTGCCTACTTCTTCTTCCACATCTTCATCTGTTACCCCAACTTCAACAACTACTTCTTCAAGTAGCTTGCCCACCTCTTCTTCTTCTATTGTCACCAGTCTTACTTCTAGCTCTGGGTTCACTACTAGTAGTATTTCATCAACAATTGCATTTGCTTCTTCTTTTTCCAAGGTTTCTTCTAGTTCTACAGAATTTGCATCTTCTATCCCATCTTCAAGCTTTTTTTCTTCACAAACTTCAACTGTTTCAGCTACTTTAGCAACCTCCGCTTCATCAAGTGATTCTGTTTCAACTAGCTCAACTATCTTGCCAAGTTCTTCTGTTTTAACACATACTTCTTCATCTGATGCTTCATTGTTATCTTCACCATCTAGTACCTTGGTAACATCTTCGATTGTTACCGATTTTTCTCCATCATCTTCCAGTGTTTTATCACAACGCATAACAACTACAATGCCTGTTACAAGAGAAAGAGTTCAAATGATCGAATTAGCTGTTTATGTCAGAGATATCTTAAATAATATGGATCAATATTTGGATTTCCGTCAATCACATCCAGATGAACCATATCCTAGTCAGATGAACAATGTCGTAGTAGATGCCATGTTTGATGATAAAGATGATAGCTGGACCACTGAATTAACCGGCATTAATCCTTCCACAGTTCAAATGATGTTAACTGGAGTCCCTTGGTATTCTAGTAGAATTTTACCTGTTTTAAGACAAAGATTGAACAGGGAGGGTATTGCTGTTGAAGGTATTAACTTAATAGAAATTCCTAACACTTCTACCTTAAAAGTAAACTCTACTTCTTCTATTATCCCTTCTTCAACCATGTTGGTTGTTTCTTCCACTACTGCTTATCCAAGAGACACCACTTTTACCTCTGATATAAGCTCTACTTCTTTTGCTGTTTCCTCTACTACTGATAATACTGTAAACACCATTTCTTCCTCCAATATAAACTCTCCTTCTTCAATTGCTTCTTCTACTACTACAGATGCCACTTCTACCTCTGGTATAAACTTCACTCCTTCTGTTGTTTCCTCCACTACTGATGATGCTACAAGTGCTGCTTTTACCTCTGAGATAAGCTCTAGTGCTTCTGTTATTTCTTCCGTCAGTACCGACTCTTCTGCAAACACTGCTTCTGTTATTTCTACAAATACTGCTTCTACTTCGCATGTTATTGTACCACAAGATACTTCCAAGAATATTTATATGTCGACTGCTACAACCACTTCTCCATTATCGGTCGTTTCTTCTATGGTTTCTAGCAGCATGATGTCTTCTGTTGATTCAGTTTCTTCTATGAACCTTGTATCTTCAACTAGAAACGGTACAATTGCACCAATTTTCCCAGTTCATTCTTCCTCTTCTAAGTCAAAGTACCCAGTCTCCTCCGACATTCCAACTGTCGTTCCTGGTAATGTTACAACTCAGTGGAATGTGCTAACCTCACATTATACCAACACAACAATTATTACTAGCTGCCCTCCTAAATCTACCTCTATAGTAGATGTTTATCAAACTTCTGCTAGTGTGGTTACTAAAACTATTTGTGATACAGTTTGTAAATCTAAGTTCAGTGACGCTTCTAAGGCTGAACGTACGTATGTAACAACTAAGGTTAATGGTGCTGTTGTTACTGAAACCGTTTGTGACATTATTTGCAAGGCTAAAAAGAAGGAAGCTTCAGCTGCTCAAGTGGTCACTTCTTTTACTGTTTACGATACAACCACTGCAACTGAAACTGTGTGTGATGAAGAATGCATGAGAAGAAAGGATGAAAACAATTATATTACTGGTGTCACTCAGACTACACCATCTCTTTCAGTTGAAGTATCATTTACATCAGTTAATTACCCATTTGTTGCAGGTACTACTGTTACAACAAAGCCAGCAGTATCTTTATATCAACAAGAAGATAATGCTGCAACAAATATTCCGGGCTCAACTGCAAATATTTCACAATACAGTAAGAATGAGGCTGTCAAAAATTTTGTTGGGGTGGGTGCTTACTTATTAGCAGCAGGTATTTTATTGATATAATGAAAATACAGACCGCCGTTATATGAATTATTTGATGTGGTTTATTTTTATATTTTATTAATATTGGTGGATAAATGTATATTATAGATCTCTATAAGTATTTTTATAAATGTGTAACGATATTTATTAATAATGAACATCTGTTTTTCTAAAACCTTGTAGTTATAATTTTATTTAAAACTGTGGAAATTCTAACTTGGTATCGTTTAATTAGGCAAGAACAAGATATTTAGCCTTGTATTCTATATATATAGCTATTTTTAAGCCTCAACACTTTTTTTCATTGTAAGTCGAAATTTGCTTCTATTTACTTGTCCAGTAGTTAAACTAGGAATTTATAAAAAATAGTGACTGAATGTTAACATATGAGATATGTTTTTTGTATTTGGTTTCTTTTTGTTTGATCTTCCTTTGGTGACATTCAACATGAAACTTAAACAAGAATAACAACAGCTAAATACATTCTTCGGCATTTAGTTCATTCTTTGAATTATAGGAAGATTGTGTATATTTTGAATTTCAACACCATATATAGATGTCTTAGCTAATACACCCAGTGAGCTATAGTGGCAAAATAGAGAAGATCTTTCCTTGCTTACCGAATTAAATTCACCTTTTTTTACTATAGAATGTGTTAAAACAAAACACATAATGCGCTTCAGTTCGGAAGATTTAAGGAATAATTAATTATCTATTGGGATATCAAATATTTAAACTAATATATGAATTTATAAAAGGAATTAGAACTAAATTGTTTTGTATAAACACATAGGATTCTTAAATAACCTGAAGTAAAGATGAATTGATAACGACATTAATAGAACAACACTCCTCCACTCCAACATTAATTAAAAGATCAAAGAAAACATATATATAATATATTAAAAATTACTTTACTCTAATGAAAACAAAAATATATCTTATCTTATTCAACAAGTATTTATAGCATCATTAGATTAATAAAGCAGCAGCAGCTAAGGCACCAGCACCTAAGCCTGCAACAACTTTAGCACCACCGTTAGTGTGTTGGCTAACAGTGTGAGTAGCTTGGATTTGACCGTCACCAATTTGTGAGATAGCTTGGGCATTGGAAGCAGATGAGGTGGCCTTAGAAGCAGAGGTAGTGGTGGCAGCTGATGAAGAGGTAGCCTTAGAGGAAGAGGCAGCCTTGGAAGAAGAAGAAGCAGCCTTAGAGGAAGAAGAGGCAGCCTTGGAAGAAGAAGTAGAAGCAGCGGTAGAAGTAGCAACGGAAGAGGTGGAAGAAGCAGTGGTAGTAGCAACAGCACTAGCATCAATACCTTCTACAACAACACCAGCTTGAGCGAACTTGGAGGTTAAAGCTGGGTAAATTCTAGAGGAGTACCATGGGACACCGGTCAACATTCTTTCGACCATAGCTGGAGCAATACCAGTTAAAGCAGTAGTCCAACTGTCATCAGAGGAACCAGCAGCTTGTAAAACGACAGTGTTTAAAACAGCTGGGTATGGTTCATTTGGATGTTGTTGTCTGAAAGATAAGTATTGTTGCATGTTGTTAGCAATATCTCTAACGTAGACAGATAATTCTAACATTAAAGCCTTTTCATCATCAGCAGCAAGGGTCTGAACAGCGTTAGAAGTAGCTAAAGTGGCAGCAGCTAAAACAGCAGTATTTCTTAAGGAGACCATCGTTAATATTAAATGAGATATTGCAGGGTGTGCACGGTTATCCTATTATTTTGTTGCATTAGCAATAAAAAAACGCATTGGAATAAGCGAGAGGAAACAAGTAATGACAAATACAAAAAGAAGTTCAAAATAATTGACTTTATATATTTAATATTTAAGGATCTTATTAATTCAAAGATCAAAGGAAACGCGGGTAAAAAAAAAGATAAGATTTAAACTAAAAGAGAGAATAAATAATTATAATAGTAATTAACGAAAATAAATATCAAAAAGGAGACATAAATATGGTACGATTATTGTTCTCCCCAAAAATATCAGATGAAGCTTGCGTTTAATTATAACCATAAAAGGATAGTAGGATATATTTTAGAATAAATTAATAATATAATTTTATTTAGAAAATAAAAGAAAACAAAGATGTATTTACTTTTAAGACACCATAAAAATTCTTCATTTTCCTTGAAAGTAAAATGTTTGTTTATTATGCAATACTAATAAACCTTTTTTGTTCGTTCCATCTTTGTTCAATATTGAATTCGTTTAGTGAAACTGAACAACTACAAAAGATACGAAATTCTTATTGTTAGTATTTTCCTTCAAGATAAATGTGTCAGGAGCGTAGATGTGTTGAAGACAATATAAATTTATTGAGTTTCTTTTACTAATAAGGTGAGGTTTTCTTAAACAGTTCTATTGTTTTTTTATTCATTCATGTTTTTTTTCTTCTTCTTTTTTTTTTCTCGAGGAACGATGTTTTTATTTGCTTTGTTGTATTATTCTTTTCTTTTTTTTTTGGTTTGTATAAAATGCATGATTTCCAAAAAAACTATATGAACGAGAAGTTTCAAAGGAAAAAGAAAAAAAAAAAAGAAGATAGCAAAAATTTTTCTCTCTAGTTTCTCTGCTTTGTCTTTTTACTTCTTTTCTTTTCTTTTTTTTTTTGTTGTTTAATTATGGATGAATTATGTATATATTCCCACAAATACGAGTGGATGTTATTTTTGAAATTTACTAGTGTTGATAATGTCTCTTGCGAAAGTGATGCTTATTACTGTTTGGTGTGTAAGGTTGGTAATATTCTTCTTGGATCAAGAAATAGACAGGCAAAATGAAAACTGAACAAGCATTTTTTCACTTGTTCTGGCTTGCACTTTTTTTTTTCTTTTTCTTTTTTTTTTATTTTTTTTTTACATTGAACACAAATTCCTCTTGTTTAGAAAAATATTATTCTTTTCCGTCAACAGTGATACGTTCTGTTAAAAGGTCGTGTGTAAAAAATAATGGTAAACAAAGAAAATGGCTGCTCAAAATTATTAAACACAGAAACTTTGACATTAGATAATTTCGTGCAAAATGAGAACTATGAAATCTTCTATTCTCTTTGATTAAAGAAAAAAAAACAAAGGATAGTAAAGAAGCATAGATAAAATATGTACAAAATAAAGGTTTAATTTCAACATTCTCAATGCAATATATGTAGAGTTAGATAAAGATAATACAACAATTGAAAATTTTCAATTATATTATATTTCAACATTTTTTTTTTTTTGGTAGAAAGTTCATAATGTTATTCAATTTGCTATCTTACTTAGTAATGCTAACTAAGTGCATATGAGTGTAGTCAATTTTTTGTTCTAACAGACATCATTATTTTAACAAGTAGTATTACACTGTTACTTTGTGCTTGAGTTGCCGTTGTTCTATCTAATATTTTTAGTATTCCTTTAAGAATACAAAAAAAACTTCATTGTACGTTGGAAAAAAGTAAAAAAATATGTGGTTTTGCTCTATTGCCAAAAAAAAAAGAATAAAAAGAAAGGTCGTAATTAACTAAGAGCTGCATAATATCTTTGTTTTATCTCATATTACTTTGATATTGTTGTAAAAAAGATGAGATAGATTTGGAGATGTCATAACTCAAGCATACATGTTTATCATTTATGTATCACATCGAACGATTTCTCTTTTGGGTTAATGTGACAGAATATGTCATGGTGTTATAATTTTCTTTGTGTGTCACAAAAAAAAGGAAAAGAAAAACAAAGGAAAAAAGATGGGAGAAATCGATTCTGATCTCAATTATAACTTCGGCGGTTAACAAATAAGCTTGTAATTCAAAATCAGTTAATATTACTATTAATAAAAGACTATCTTAGAGATTTAACAGAACATAATATAAAAATACTACTACTACAAAAGAAATCTGATACATATTATGAAAAAAACAAGCTATTACAGAATGCAAATATAAACAATAGTAAGCATAAGAATCTGTATAGGGGTAGAAAAATATGTTGGTGCAGCCATAGCCAAGATAAGAGTATGTTAATATAGCCAAAGAAAGAAGTAATCAAGTGAATTACATCTGTTATATCTGAATGTGGAAATTTTTTTTTAAGAAATGTTTCATTTACAGAAAAGAGTAAATACAAGAACATGTTTAATTAACAGGGATAAAGGATACCTATTATGAGGGAGAGAGAGAGAGATGAGAGGGGACGATATCAAAAAGCAGGAGAAAGGACGAGATTAGTAATGCTAAAATGGATTATACGAAAACAAACACATAGAAAGGAAGGGAGGATAGAGGAGAAAGAAAACATGACAGAACAAAACACAGCACAACACGACAAACAAACAAACAGATAAAGAGAAAAACCAAAAAATAAGAGAAGATATCAAGAATAAAGAAGAAACACCACAAATAAACCAACAGCTAAACACACTAAAGTAACCTGATAACACAAATACCTACATATCTTTAATTTGTTTATACTGTTCCGTGAGATTATTCCAAAACTGTTGTTCATTCAGGTCTTTCTTCCATTCTGTTGCTAACAATGTGGATAAATTTTTCTGGTTAATACCTTGACCAAATTGGGAGTAATATATTCTAAAGGCAAAGAAGGCATTTAATGTTCTTTGTTCCAAAATGTCCTCTGGAGATTTGATCTTTTTTTTTATTGATTTCAAGATTGGATTTTGTTTATTAATGATATCTAATATCTTTTTATTAGGAAATGATTTATTTTTATTCAGTCTTGAATTAAACACTGTTGTGCTAAATGAACCAGTAAAAATATATTGCTTGTTACATTTTATTTTTTTCTTGTTTTTGTCTCCTGAAACTTTTGCTCTGAATATAACTCTTTTTGAATTCATCTTGGTTACTTTGATACATAAAAGGGAACCTTTAGAAAAAGTTAAGAGGATATAAAAGAAAAATGTAAATATATCTTTTATGAATCAGTTTTCTTTAATCTTTCTTTATATTCTTTTTTGTAAAGAAGAAAGTCAAGATATCTTTCAAGTTCCTAACTTTGTTAACCTCAAATCAGTTTTCTTTCTTTATTTATTTTTGTTAACATCTCAAGATAGTATTGTTTCATTATTATACAACAAGTTATTATTTTATTGCCATCATTCCACAGTTCAATAACATAACTGCCAAAAAGTACTACTATTTGTTAGCATGAACAAGATTTTAATTAAGGATATATTAAATGATCCAAGTATAAAGAAAGAAAAAAATAGTATTACGAAAATCAATGATAGATTGTTTAGAATATGTTCTAATCTTCCAAATTATGGTTCAAATATTCCTGAAAATTTGATCACTAGTTTTGATGATATAATTGGGACTCTTTGTAAAATTAAAGATAATTGTGAAAACATTGCTGAAGTTGAAAGAATAAAAGATTTAAGGACAACTTACCAGATATGTAGGATAATGGAACAGATAATTGAACATTTTCCTAAAGAAGACTTGAAGAAGCAATTAACAAAAGAAGAAAATGCTGTGATTTTTAATATAATGACACAGGATATGATGAATAAGAAAGAGGCCTCACTAAATTCATATCGTGGACACAGGTTTTCGTTAAACAACGTAACAATTTTAGAACAATGGTATAATGATCATTATCAAAAACCATATTTAACTAAGAGCAGTTTGGAAAAACTTTCTAAGTCAACTGGTCTAAATAAAGTTCAAATAAGAAACTGGGTGTCAAACAGAAGAAGAAAGGAGAAGTCAGTTCAAGTATCCTCAGTTATACTCGATTTAGTTCAAGAAAAATGATTTGTATAGGTTAGATAAATTAGCAGCACAATTTTATAAACTACTTAGGGTTAGTACTTAAGAGGTAGTTACCTAGCAAAAACAATTTTCAAAATTAACATACCCATATTCTTACTTGCAAGGGACTAAGTCCACATTTCCTGGCAATTAACTGTCGTTCCTCCTTGGTCAACCACTGTTTCTGGGCAAACACTTTCTCCAAGAATAACCGCGTATCCTTGGTTAGGTGTGTTCGACCATAACTATTATCATACATGTGTCGTAAAAGGGTCTTTCTCTCACATAAACAAAGGTCCGATTCAAGAATTAACTAACAACAAAACAGAAGAAAAGAAAGAAAGAAACTATATATATATTTGTAGTTGTGTATGTTTCAAGTTAGTAACTATCTATAAATATATACACACTCATTCCTTCAAACATTCATTTATATCAACCTAGATATCTTGATTAAAGTAAGAACATACTTTAGAACTAATATTAAATAATAATTGTAGTGACATGTTGTTTATCCTCCTAGTTCAACTTCTTCACACACATACATATATGCGTGTGTGTGTGTGAATATGTATAGATTGGATGGCCTCTCTTTCTCTATCAGTCTTCTTCCTTCCTCCCACTCCTCTTGTTCTCAATGTTATTCATCTTGCAATACAACATAAGAATTCAAGAAATACATCCTTTTTTTTTCAATCCCTACTCATATATGGAACATACATCTTCACGGTGTATTTTGATTTCCATAAATCAGCTCTTCGCTCGGAGCAGGACGGAAAGCAACAAGAAAATAAAATAAAGTAAAATAAAATAAAAAAAAAATTGTTATTTATTTTTTATTAGATTCTTATTATTATTATTGTAAACGCATAACTAAACTAGTATATGTATATATATGTATACATATATATATATATGTTTGTTTGTTTGTTTGTTTATATTTGTTGAAGAATACTTTGTGTATTACACTTATCAAAATTAGCCAATTTGTAAGTTGATAATTCCCGTTTTTGATTTTTTAATTTTATCAATGTTTCTTGTAAATCTTGAATGGTGTTCGAAGAACCACCACACGCAATGATTAAGATAATGTCTCTTGGCGTCAATTTGTGGCCCAACGCATCCTCCAATAAATTTACGTTATAAGCCATGTGCAAAGAGGCACCCATTGCAGGTTCGGCTACCATATTAAAATCATGTACATATTTTAAACAAGTCTCAATTACACTTGCATCATCAACAACAACAGATCTTGTGAGATATTTTTTGGCATATTCAAAAGTTTGTTTTGATATGCTAGCAGTTCCTAATGAGGTAGCGATACTAGTAATTTTGTCGAATTCCACTTGTTTGCCTAACTTCATTGAGGTGTTAAAGACGTGGCACCCGTGTGTCTCTACACCCACAATTGGTATTTTATCTGCCAAGTTATATTTCTCCAAACCTTGTATTATACCATTATATAAACCACCACCACCTACACTGCATACGATTCCTTTAACGTTTTTAAAGATATCAATTTTTTGTTCCTTTAAAGTGGCTATAATCTCATCAACCATAGTAGAATGGCCCTCCCATATGGTTGGATTATCGAATGGATGTACATAAACGGGTTCAATAGAAGACTTATCGATTTTAGACATTACATGATTCTTTAAATAGGTATCAGCTTCCTTCCAATGGCTTCCGTTGATGATAACGTTGGCACCAGTGGCCTTAATTTTTTCCACCATTCTTTTCTTTGTTGCTGTTGGCACAACGACGGTACAGGGTAAAGATAATCTTTGACAGGCGGTGGCAGCTGCAAAACCTGCATTTCCACCTGAACTAGCAAATATATGTGGTATTTTTTGATTGGTGAATTTTTTCTGTATATTAATTGCATTTCGAAGTATTAAGTTGCCTATACCTCTACTTTTAAAGCTACCACTTGGTTGCAAACATTCATATTTTAAAAAGAATTGTGGTGAGTTTTTACCAGGAAATATTTGACGTAGTAAAGGAGTTTTGTTATAGACTATGGACATTTTAAATATATATATATACGTATGTATGTATGTATGTATATATATATGTGTGTGTGTGTGTGTGTTTTCTCTTGATGTATTTAATTATTGAGTTATATTACTAATGTCAACACTATCAGGTAAGAAATAAAAGTGAAAAAGGAAAGTATGTATTAATTAGTATATAAAAAGAGATAGAAGGAGAGAATATGTTTGTGTTTGTGTGTATGTATGTGTGTGTTGGGTTAGGAATATGGTCCTCTTTATATATCACAAGAAATGAGTGAATAACGGTCAACATATGAGGGGAATCCAAGTAGACGACGAGATGATGTGCTCATCGATTGGTTTACTATTGATGTATTTACTCTAATGTCATTGTATTTCTGTCCTTCCATTCCCAAAGATAATAAAGCAAGTAAATAAATAAATAAATAACAAAGTAAATAAAGGTGCGTGTATACAAACATTTTTTTTTTGGTTTTAGGAAGTGTCACATAATGAGAATAACTATCATCGCATATATTGTGACACTTACCACCAGAGAAGAGAGCGGAATTACAAGTCCACCACAACTAAAATGGCGAGTTTGCTGGAGCCAAACAGAAGAACAGGCCAGTTTGAAGCGTGGGGAAGAGAATTGGCTGGCTGGTATCCATCGGAATTGCAACTCCAGTCTTTAGTACCGTTTCTCATACACACACACACATGCAGAGAGAGAGAAAGAGACCTGGCCCTCTCTCTTTCTACCTTTTCTTTTTCTCTGTGTGGGAATGTAACCCCGTGGAGTCTTCCTTGTGGTGGCAATACATCTCCGGTTTGGGAGAAGGCCTTCTTTCTCATCTCTTTTTTTTTTTGGTTTCTTTGTTCAACGGAATTTTCAATCCGTGAGAATTCCGTCTAATGTCAAAATTTGATGAACAAAAGAGAAAAATAAAAAAAAAAATAAACATAACATGACAAACTTTGGCATTTTGACTTTTGAAGAGATGAAGAAAGAAAAAGCCATTGCAAAAAAAATCGATGCAGGGAGATAATCATTCAGCTAAGAAAAATTTATTAGTTGTCCTTTTTTTTTGTTTCTGTTTATTATGTTTTGCCTATTATTTAGCGTTGAACATTTTCAATATAATACGTTCTTGAAGAAAATCTACAAGGATTAATTTAAAATAGGCTTATCTTCTGTATCATTTGTTATTTGCTATTCTTTTTTACTTATTTTTTTTTTTTTTGTTTTTTTACTCATTTTGAATTAAGGTTGTGATCATAGTGACTAGTATAATTGCCGAAGTAGATATGGATCAAACTATGGTAGAAAACATTACAGATCAACTGCTGAAAAGATCAGAAGATGCTATATGGCAGTTGGAGCGTTGGATTCAAAAACAAGAAGATCAAGTAAATAAATATAACAACATCACCGATGATTCAATGCGTTGTGCTAAAGAAAAACAACAACAATATTATGACCAATTGAAATCTTTACGAAGAAGATCTTTATACTTGAAACATTGTATTCATGCAGGTCCTAGGAATAGCATTATATCTAACAAGAATAATAATATACAATACCCACAACAACAAATGAAAAGGTATCCACTTGAAGATAAAGATTCTTTCAACAAGAAGAGTAAGCAAAATCATAATAATAACAGGAATAGTGTCCACAGCCTTAATAGCATGCAAGATGATATATCATACATGGAAAATTTAGTATTCGAATTTAAAGATTTGACTTTAAAATTAAATGAATTGGCACAAGCAAGAAAAAATGACATAACTTCCCACTCATACAAGAGATCTTCTTCACGATCTCCTTCAGATTCTTCATCGGATTCCTCTAACTATAACGATTCTTTGGAATTGAAGCCTTTGAGAATTCTGTCAAGAAGAAATATTCAACTTAAGCCCTCACTTCCGAATAAAACAACTAATAATATTCCCACGGTAGCACCCTCATTATTACCTGTCCCTTTTCCACCAGCCGATGTATTGATTGGTTCCACCCCGAAGAAGCTACAATTGATAGCGTCTTCCCTGCCTAATTCTCCCATTCATTTAAATATGGACAGGGGTCAACCCTTATTAAAAACGGAATCACCCGAGAAAAGATTGAGATCAGTTGAATCGCATCATAGTATATCAAATAATACCATTTCAGGGAGCAACATGGATAGAAAAGAACAAGTAGATGGGTTTTTCAAGAAAAATAATAGATTGTCCCTAGCTGTGTTTGAAAATATGAAAATTATACAAGAAACAAAAAATAACCAAAATCAGACTCATAATATTATATATTCCGATGATGAACTAGACTATATTAATGATAATGAATATTTTGAAGGCGCCAATCGTGATCATGAGGACGAACTAGACCAAGATACTTTACTTTTACCATATGATATGGTGTCTAATAGATGTCCAAAGACACCTATATTCAACTCCCGTTTTGATAAAGTTCCACCATTACAAAGGTCAAATTCTCATGATAGTATCTTTTCGAAAAAGACTACAAAAAAGCCATTTATCTTTTATCATTTTTATGCGGATAAGACTTCTTCTTTTATTACAAATGGGAATAAATCAATAACTGAATCGATTAAGACCACTTTAAATGACACCGTGGTGGTCACACAGCCAACTTTCATTAAACCATCTTCCAACTCAAATGAAACAAGTTCAAAGACCTTATTATCTAATATTATTAATTCAGAAAGATCACGGTCTCTAACCCCTACTAACTCAAATAGCATGTTTTCTAATTGGAACCTTTTTGGAAAGAAATTCCAATCAAACATTGTTTCCGAGACGGGTGTTTGTAATCCACGAAAAGGAACATCAAGGATCAAAACTTGTATAAGAAGACCATCAAATGCTAGTTCAGTCGTAGTCTCCTCCGTTGTTAAACATGATAAGGTTAAAATCAAGAAGCTATCTCCCTCAAAGAAACCAATTCTCGATACAGATATAAAACAAAAAGATCTTCAAGACGCACTTAATACGGAAATATTATTATAATCATATATATATATATATAATAATGCATTGAAACTTATAGATTTTATTTAATATACATTATTGAATATAGTTGATTGTGTTTTTCATTCCTTTTTTGGCTTGTTTTTTTTTTTTTTATTTCTGGTCCCTTGGGTCTTGTTCCAAGTTACCTCTGTTTCTCAGGTAGATAAAATGAAATAAGATGAGACGAAGAATCACATATCTCTAGCCAGAGGAAAATACACGTAAATATATATGTATTTGTATGTTTATATGTATACCCGTTAATAACAACCAAAAGCGTTCTATTAGTTATATTCTTCTAGTGCTATTTCAGAGAGTAATTCAGCTAAGACATCACCCTCCAAGGCATTCTCAGCAGCAATTTGTTGCGATATCTTCTTAGTAGTACCACGACCTTCACTTAATATAACAGCAGTGCTTTTGACTTTACATATACTGTGAAAGATGTTAGAGGCTTCTTGAACACTTTCATATTCTGGAAATAATCTATATTGCCCCATAATAGCATATAATCTAGACATAGAACTCTTATCACATGTGTTGAAGACTGGAAGTTCTCTTAGGTCTTCCTGTGGCTGAAAGTATTTGTATGTATCAACCTCATCCACAATATCACTGCTCGATTGTTCTAAATCTTCTATTTTAACACCTAATAATTTTTCAACCTGTTTGTTACGGGCCTCAACTAATTCTTTCAATCTTTCATTTTCTAATGCTTCAGAGGCAGCAAGTTGTTCAGCAATTTTTTTGCTGCTACCACGCCCTTCACCCATAAAAGAGTCTTCTTCACCTCTAATGCTGCAAATAGAATAAAAGTCATTAACACCTAACTGGATAGTAGTGTAATCAGGATACATTTTGAATCTACCAAAAATTTCATAAACCTTAGCCTTTGCACCCTTATCACATGAAGTTTTTAATGGTAACTTGATTGGATCAGTGGATTTAATTTTTTTAATTTTTCTTACACTTTCCTCGGATAAGGTTGTAATGTTACTACTTTCAACATCTTCGGATATTGTGGTTTTTGCTTCTTGTGATTGTTGTACCTTATTATGGCTTGGATGTTGCTGTTCATCAGTAGTCGAGCTAATTTGTCTTTTATTTTCTGTTTCAGAGTAACCAAGTTGCTTTGGTGATATTTTGGCCAAATCTTTTAAGGAAAGGTCAACCTTCGGAAGAGGTGGAATTCCATTCTTCATTAATATTTTAGTAGTTTTATTGTCATTAACAGTCTCAGTGGTTGAAGCTGTAGTAGAAACCACATTCTTCTTTTCTAGTGAATTTGTCAAGATATATCTTGCCTTTTCAATTTTTGGTACGTTTGGATTTAGGTTGTTCAAGCTAGAAGTAATTTGGAACTTTTTTGGTGACGGAGTGTCTCCAACTTTTTCATTGGTAGTGGTAATTGAATTATATTGTGTAGATTTCTCCACGGTTTGCGTCTTTTTGTTTTCAGTTGTTGTGTCATTTTTTTGGATAGTGGTCTTGTTTTGATCTTTTAAATCTACATCTGCTTGTTCAGAGGTGGCATTAATATCGGAAAAGTGAATATTGTTTACAGGTTGTTCAGTAGGTAGACAAATATTGTTATTTTGTAAAAATTGAGAAGTGAATTGACTAACCATTGATGCCATCTTAGAAGTTAATTGGTTCATGATTTGTTCGTTTAATGCATCAGCAGTTAACATTGGTTGCGGGTTGGTGGTGTTTAAGCTATTTTTTTCTGTTGCAAATGAAACTTGAGTTGGTTGAGTATTTTTTGTGTCTGTCTCATTCTTCAATGTTTGAGATTCATTGTCCTTTTGAGACACTTTTGTAGTAGTTTCATTTTTAATATTGTTGTCTACAGGTTTCTTTTTCACAGACTCTTCTTTAGTGATTGGATGAATTGGAATAGATTCATTGTGAACAGAGTATTTAGATAATAGAGATGTGTTAGACAGGATATTTGAAGCAGCCTTTTTGTTAGCTAACTCTTCAGTTAGAGCCTCTGCCTGACCTAAAACAGTTTGACCCAATGTGACCTTAACGCGGTGAACACCTCCCTCATTACTGTTAATAAATTCTAATGATTGGCCTGATTTATTTCCAACCATAAATTGTTCTAACTGTGTTTTTAGATCATTAGCATATAAGCCTCTTAGATTACTAAATTTTAATAGTTGTATTTTAACAGATACTAGTCTTTCAATCCATCTGTAAACATCATCTAAACCTAGATTGCCTCTATCTAAGATCAATGCACCAATGTAAGCTTTAAATATATCAACTTGAAGATCCTCAATTTCCTGGTTTGTAATATTTGGCTTAACTTTGGCAGCTAAGGAAGGAACTCTTTCTAAAATAGTCATATTACTAGCCCAATTTTTTAAAATTCTATCAGATAATAAGTATTCTTTCAACTTTTCTAGAGTTTCTTCATCAGCTGCTGGGAATTTCTTGGATAAGCTATAAGAGATTAAAGCTTGTAATTCAGTTTCCCCAACGAATTTAAGAGTATCGTTTGTTTTAGTACCGTGTGATTTAGTTAAATGTTTATCCATGAAAATTAAGTTTTCTAAAGTGCTATCGCTAATTATTGGTTGTTTGAAGTATGGGATCTTGTTGGAAATGTCATTTTCATATTTATAATAATCACAGATTTTGATGATATCAACTGAAGTTCTAGCGTTAGCCAAATATGTAGAGATCATAGAAGCAGCAGCAGTGGCTACAGATCTTTCAGTATCAGAACCACTATTCATACTAGCTAATTCTTCATTGGATAATGCGTTTTCATATATAACTGTAATAGCATTTTTCAATTGAGCACATGCATTTTGGACTCTAGAAAATTTTTGTAAAATGTTTCTATCTTTTTCAGATAACATCATGTATGCTTCTGTATGTGTTTGGTCATTTATAGAGTATTTGATCGGAAATATCAAAAGTAATTGTGTAGAATAATAGGTTCATATATGGTGGGTATTATTTAAGTTCTCTTTCTTTTTCTTTCTTTCTAACTTAGTGTCCTATTGTTTTTTTTTTTTTTGTTTTTTATTTTGTTCTTTTTTTTTTGCTTCAGCAAAAATAACAACGTCAAAATTCTCCATTTGTCTGGTTTTCAAAATTGTTAGGAGAAGTGAGCAGTGATAGTGGTACATATAATTGGCAGCAAGAAAGAGGAAAACGTTTTAGCTGTGTGTACATGGCTAGAGGGGTACTTACGCTATTGATAATAATGATATTATGTAGAATTGATGCGTTGATATATTTACCAGTTATATAGGTGTTTATGTATGCAAATATGTATATGCTATAGTATAGTATATGAAGGAAAACTATTAATTTCCAAAATTGCTCATTTCATTATTGAAAAGCTTACTGATTCTTGAATTGGAATTATTCTTGCGAAGACGTTGTAGTGGATTGTTTTTAGAGTTTGTTTTGGGTGCCACTAATTTTCGAGCTTTTCCCATGTAGGTAATGGATGCTTTGGAGCCACCAACTGTTTTATAGGATTTTGATATCTTGACTGTTTTACTACCTTCCTTGAATTTATCATTAATATCTGCCTTGATGTTGAAAGATTGGATAATTGATGGAGGTCTTGATGATTTAAATATACCTATATCTGTCTCGTCGTTATCATCATCCAAAGTGATTGCCTTTTGAATGCTTGTTAAAGATCTAAAAGATTTAATTGAGCTGTTTTGTTTTAAAGTAAATAGATCTTCCACATCTTCTCCGTGTTGTAAACGTGCCAATTCCTTGTTTCTTTCATATTCATCTAAATCTTTATTACTGTTAAGAAATGAAAGGCTTTTTTGAACGAAAGCCTCTGAAAGAACAAGTTTTTTATTCTGGGATTCATGACTAATTATAGCTTTCTTTTCCATAGAAACTTGGTTCACAGATACATCATCATCGTCTTCCGATGATGAGGTGGATGATTGCATTGTTTGGTCAAATTCTTCAACATGGCTAAATGGGTTTTTTATTTCGATAATATCTTCTACTAAACTATCAAAGAAGGCTTTAGCCTTTGGATTTTCCACTAATTTTTGGTTATCACCTAAATCTAACAACCTTTGTTTCATTAATTCTCTTCTTTTTAAACGGTAATTACGTAATTCATCATCTTCATCATCACTTATTTCCAAATCTAAAGCAGATCTTCCTCTTTTCCTGAGATTACCATTCTTGATATCATAAAGAATTTTATTAATCATTTTTATATCCATATTTCTGTTTTCTTCTAATAAAGTTTTTCGAATGTCGTCAATATTCATATCTGTTTTTGAATAATCGTCAATCATTTTTTCAATTTCAGAGTCGTATTCATCAGAGTCTTCTCCATCAATACCACCAATACCATGCCATTCATCTTCGGATTCTTCAGCCTCCTCTTCCACTAAATTGGCAAAACTTTCAAGTTCTTTTTTTCTTGCTTTTAATTTTTTCTCTTTTAATCTTTGTTGATGTTTATGTTCCTCAATCATTGTTTTTATTCTATCCTCATGGGTTTCCTCGTTTAGTTCAGTAATCTCGTTTTCACTCTTCTTAGTTGGATTATCTTGGCTGTCAATATCTGAGGTAATATTATCAAGGTTATCCCCATAATGACCTAAGAAAATTGCGTTGGGACGGTCTTTGATATCCACATTTTGTGTTGGTTTGTTTGTGGTTGGAACTTCTGTTATTTCGACCTCAGAATTATGATCCGATTCTGAATCTGCAGAGACATGTATGTGTTTGGATTTTTTGGATTTAAGTAATTGAAAATTTTCTTCTTCTTCTTCCTCCTCCTCGTCTTCTTTTTCTTCTTTATTATTATCATCTATCTTTTGAGCTTCAATTTTTTCATTATCTAGATCATTCTCATCATGACGATTTGGTTCGCCTTCGGAATTAGAATTTCCAGTTTTATTTGCATCATAATCATCATCTTCATCCAAAAAATCAGACTCTTCTAATTCATTAGCACTATGATCAAAATTCAAATCTATATTCTCAGTTTGTTGTTTTTGCTTTTCCCTTTCCTTCTCTCTTTGTCTTATTTTTTGATTTCTAAGAATTTCTTGTTCTAACAAATTTTCAACAACTTCTTTTTCTTTCTCTAAGTCCATTTTTGTTAGACCTTTATTCTCCATTAGTTCAGATTGATAATCTAAAATTTGTTGCCTACTTTTCTTTCTTAAATTCTCCAAAAGATTATCCAAGTTATTTTTATTATTCACCTCTGGGTTCTTTTTTTTGGTCTTAGATAATCTTGCTCTGATATTTAAAATAGTTGCCTTTGCATTATTTGAAATAACTCCATTGAAATCTCTATCCAAATCTTCATCTGAATCTCCATCTGAATCCAAATTTATTTTATTTTTAGCATCCATCTGAGTTTTTAGATTTGTTGTATAGATTACTAAACCACTTAATTTTTTATTAAATTCGTTCCTGCTACTTATGTCACTATTTTTAACATCTGAGTTTAACAAAGACGTGCTATTCAAAGATTTGTCCTTCAACGTTTGTTCTTCAGTTTCTGATTCTGAGGAATCACTGTCAAAATTTGCTAAAAATGAATCTTTTGTAAAGTTTAGCTTTCTACTAACAGTTGGTACAATCTTTCTATATTCGCTATTTTTTTTATTGAATTCTTCTTCTTCTTCTTTTTCTAACTGTCTTTGAATCTCATGTATTTTAAGGTTTTTGGTGGCATCATCTGCAATTGTTGCTGTTATATTCATGTTAGATACAACTGTATCAGCTAGTGTGAGTGTTACTTCATTCGGAGTATCTCTATTCGGAAAAGAGTGAGTCACTTGAGTAATTTGGGTTGCTTCTGTATGGGAGATTTCTTGTGTAGGTTGTGTGAATTCTATAATATTGATATTTTGAGTTGTTTGAGTGGTAATTACTTGTGTCGGCTGAGTAGTTTCGTCATCATTTTCTTCCATATATTGCTTTTGTTGGTTATTCTCTAAAAGGTTAGCTTCTCTAGGGTTACTTATAATTTGAGTTGAACTGTCATAAGAATGATTCGGTTCTTGTATAGCTTCAGAGGGTATTATTCTTTGAGTAAAGCTAAAAAGTGGGATAGACTGTGTAGGATTGCTACTCATGTTTGGGAGACCATTATGTTTATCTTCAGATACTGATGTGTCCTCTATAGTGGATATTTTTTGTATTTTTTTATTTATTGGGTCAAATACTTGTGTTTCCGTATCAGTTTCTAAAGGTACTATCGAATTACTCTCATTGACCTTCAAACTACTTGGTATATCATACTGTAAGTCTTCATTTGGTATTATTTGGGTCTTTGATGGATAAAACTCATTGTGAACAGAAGATTGCTGAATATTTTTAGTTATATGCTTAGTAGAGTCATCAATTGAAAATTGTTTTGTTTCATGGTCACCGCCATTTATTTGGGTAGCTTGTGTTAGAGGTTTGGAGAGGTTTTGATTTTGTATATGGGATACACTTAAGGAGCTCTCTAGACCTGCCTCATGTGACTTTTGAACAAACTTTTGCTTTTCTTGGAATAAAGGTATCTCAGTTTGGGATAATGGAATCTCATCATTCTTTTCATCATCATCAACATGATCACTAGTTTTACTTGTACTAGCGTATCTAATTTCTGCTTTGTGTGCCTCCTTTTCTAGCTCTTGGAATGTTTCTTCAATACTACGCGATGTGTCAATAGTTCTATTATGATGTCTATACCTGTTTTTGGACCTAAGATCGTATTTTTGATAAATAATTTGAGTGGCATTAAATAATTCTTGTTCTCTTTTAGCCTCCTCACGTTGTCTACGTTTAGCTTCTCTTTTCTTTTTGTTAAATTCTTTGACCTCTTTTTTTCTTCTTTCTTCTTGTTGTTTCTTTTCAATTGATTCTAAGTCTTCACCACCGTACATACTTTTTAACAACTGAGTTTGAGATAATTGAATATCTTCTGATATTACAGGATATTTGCTACTATTTATATCATTTTCTGATATAGGAGATTCCTTATTGGTTTCTATACTAATGGAAGAAGCTTCATTACTGTCATTAGCTAGTCTTTTCTTAACTTTCTCTAACGTTGAATTATGAAATAAAAATCCATTATCCAGGTTATCAACAGATGGAAGTTCCTGTTCTTCATCCTCATTAGGTTCTGTTTTTTTTTTATAAGTTGTTCTTTTTTTAGTCTTTATTGATCCTAATTCCTTGAAAAGTATATCCATGATTCAAATTTAATGACTTATTACAATATAATGGTCCTTTGTTGTTTTGTTTATCTTTAATATTTGCACGTTATTATCATATGATGTAGAGTGTATTGAGAATATATTCTTCGTTGTCTTTGTAGTTTCAATCCTTCCTGATGAAAAGAGTTGTATCGAGCTATTTTAAGTTGGGTAAAAGTCCTTGTAGTTTCATATAATATTTTTAATTTATTTTCGCGTCTTTATGAATTTTTTTTTTTTAAAAATAGTTTACGTGTTTTGAAAGAAAGTACCAATTTTATTTGGTGTGAAACACACATACTTGGAACAAGAATAAAATGAGGTAAAATGCATTGTCTTTGTGCAGGCTATATCAACAAAGATGGATGTGCAACTATGTGATATTTAATTTATAGATTCCATACCTATATACAATATAAAGATAAATATATGTGTGGGGATGGATGTATGGGTATGCCTATAATTCCTCCCCTCTTCCTCCCTTTGTCATTTACTATTGTACAGTGTCAGTAAATATGTGTAAATATGTTTCTTCTCATATTTTTTTATGTTTCTTTGAGCTTTTCTTTTCATCTTTCGAGTCTTCTTCTGCATCTGCATTTCTTTTCTTATTCTTTTTAGATTTTGTTAAAGATCCAGTGTAATCTTTTTCCTTTGGAGCCACAAAATCTTTTGCTCTGTCTTTCTCTTTTTCGATTTGCTTTTCAGCTTGTCTTTCTTTACGTTCTTCCAATTTCTTCATCTCCTTTTCTCTTTTGCTTAAGAAATATTCACCACTTTCAATTTCCAAATCGACCTTTCTCGGTAATTGAGCAGGTGGGAATGGAGTGTAGACCTTCTTTTCAGTCTTTATCTTCTTTGGTTTCTTACGTGCAACATTTCTTTTCTTGAACATTGGCAAGAACCTGGACCAGTCCTCATTAGCCAGTTCGGGTTTTTTAGATAGCTCTCTTTTAATCATCAATTCTTTAATATGATAGATTGGATGGATATTTTTCATACAGTCTTCAACCACACGACGGACTTCCTTTAAACCTTTATATGGACCCATTGCACTCACAGTATTACCTTGAACTAAAATATAGCACTTGGTTAATAATTCTAAAGCTTTAAGTGTGTTACCATTTGGACCAACAAGACGTTGTCTTCTCTTAACAAATCTTTCCTTATTGGTGACAAAATTACCGATCTTTATGACATCACAAGCCACATCATCTTGAAGTATCTTAACAGCTTGTGGAAATGGAACAGAACGAGCCAAAAGTTTGATCAAGTCACGGGCTTTCAAGATGATAGCAGGGTCATAAGTCTTTCTTGTAGTTTTAACAGTCATGGAACCTTCCACCAAATCTAATATACATGTTATGTAATGAGAATCGAGTGCTTTTGTAACATCGCTCCAAACTGATTTCAAATAGCTTTCTCTGTATTTTGGAAATAGAGTCATGAAACTGGATTCTTCAGCAAATGGTAAACCAGATGCATTATCTTCTGGTTTGAATTCCTCAATTTTCCATTTATCTATATCTGGTGTATCCCAAGGCTTATCCTTATTATAAGTGGAAACCATTACTTATGTACCTATCCTAGCTGTGCGTATGGATCAATTATGTATATATGTATATATATGTATATATATGTATATGTTTATGTGTATGTGCAATAGGAGCAAAATGTGGACAAATGAAACTGGTGTTTCGAGACCCTACTAATATATAACAGTCGCGTTACTTAGACACAGCTAAAAGTTAAACATGGTGAATAAGCAAACTTCAAAGCTCATCACTGTTTCTCTTTCTTTATTCCTTTCTCTCTCTCTTTTTCTTTTTCGCACAGAAAAAAAATGAAAATTTTTCTTCCCTGATTTCTCATTTCTGTTTTGTTCTAGATAAAAAATTTCTCATGAAAATTTCAAAAAAAAGTAGCGTGAAGATAAGACGAGCTAGAAAACTGATGGCAGACAAAAGAAAAATGCAAAGAGGATGGATAGGTTTGTAATGTACACGGATATGATGTTGGCTTTCGAGTTAATTAGGTTTCAATAATTTGTTAATTGATTAATTATTCGATATTTTAGACCTAAGAAAAGGTGAAAAGTCATTTTAATATAGACAACAGAATCACTTGTTTATATATATAAAAGTGTGTGTCTGTGTCTGTATGTGTTGGTGTGTTTGTTAAATATTATATTTGAGTAAGAATGGGTAGGTCAAACATAGTAACGGATAAAAGAAAGAATAGAAAGAATAATAAAAAAACCAAGAATAATAAAAATGTGATATTATATTCAGATAGGAAGAAAAATAAGTTTAAAGTTGAACAAATGAATAAACTTATAGATATGAAGGAAATTGATGGAGCCATACTTGAGAAAGTTATATCTGATCATAATAATAGCAATAGTAGAAATTCACAAGATAATTCGAAAAATATGAAGATCAAAGCATTGCATACAAAAAGGTTGATCCATGATCAAAAGAAAGATAAAATAATACAGGAAAGAATAGAGAAAGAAAAAAAAGAGGCAGAGAATAGTATTTCAAAACAAATTGAAATGATATCTGGATTTTCATTGTAATATTTTGCATTAATAATAATAATAGTAATAGAAATTTTTTTTTTGTTATATTTTTCAAATTTACTTGGGTTTGTTGGTTAAATAATAAGGAATGTATACACATATATGTATATATATATGTCTGTATTTGTATATGGCGTTATAATAATTGGAAATATAGGTTTGTTTATTTGTTTTCAAATTTTAATATTATTACTGTTATTTTTATTTAATGTAAAAAAAAGGAGGAGAAGAATATTATATATATATATAATTTTTACTTGTTTATATTGAAAGTTTATTCAGTTGTTTATTCAGTTGTTTGTTTGTTTGTTTGTTTGTTATAGTATATGTACATATGTGTAGTGTAGTGCAATAGTCATCGTGATGATGAATACTGTTATCGTTATTATTATTATTGTTATTATTATTATTATTGTTATTATTATTATTATTATTATTTAGTAGTAGTAGTAGTAGCAGTGGTAAAATGGCATTATACTTTAACAGCTCTAAGTCCAGCAGTAGACCTAAAAATAGCATCACCTTCGGAATAGCCTCTACCTAAACCAAAGCCGATGCCGAGCCAAACAGGGAAAGTTCTTTTCTTAAAAAATAGCACAGATGTTATAACGCCAACACCGAAGCCCATTCCAATCTTAACTAGCATGTTAGAAAGTACAATATCCCACTTATCATTTAATAGGGATCTATCGATAGTTTTAGTCAATTGTTGAGTCATATGACAATTTTTATGGCATTCCTTAGTAATTTGAACAGGTTCACTCTCTTCTGACATTTTTATTAAATACGTATATTTATATGTATATGTATATATGTATATTCTTTTTTAAGCCTATGGTTTGTTTATTCTAGAATAATAAACTGATGGTCTTTATGTTGCTGATTCAAACCAGAGTTTAGATTGACTTTTTTTTTTTCTTTTTTTATTTTTTTTGTTAGCAAAAACGACACTATTATCTCAGTAGCCCGGACTCTATAAGCAACAGCTCACTTAGCAGTTCTATCAGTCCTCTAACATTGCCAAGTCATCCCCTTCTTTAACTCTATTGAATAAAAGTATACGAAGTTTGCAGAAGACAACTAAACCAAAAAAGAGAAATTGGCCTGGAAGAAAGGAGAGAGGGGGAAGCACAAAGGGTCCGGGAGTTATCGAGGGTCTGGGGCAGGTTCTATTACTTAAACTTTACATACAAAAATTCAAGAGTTAACTTTTTCCCGGATTTTGTCTTTTTTGATTTGTTTTGTTTTGTTTTGTTTTCAGTTTTGGTTTTTGTTATTTTTCTAGCTTTGTTCTAAAACAATGGCAGATGGCGTGTGGTGATTTTTGATTGGTTTATTTTGTGCGGTTTCCCAGGCTGTGGGGAATCTGCCAGGAAAGAAAGAAGAGAAAAAACTGTTGACTAATCTGTAAAATTCCAAGAATGAGATGGGATGTTGCCAATGTAGGTTTGTTGACTGGTCGTGTTGTGTTAAGTTATGCAATGTAAATGTTGTATTATGTTATTGCAAGGACAATGCATGTAGGTAGTGGTTCAGTTCAAGGAGATGGACGTATGTATCATGACTGTGGATTACTTTTGTCTTAGTGACAGGTTGAGACAATCGGGTATACATGTATATGGCATTATCTTCAGATATATAGAAGTAAGTTGTAGAAGATGTCGTAGTATTTACTGTTAGAGAAACGGAATTAGTAGCATACTTAACTTCACATTTTGTGCTAATTAATCTGCAACAATAGGGTATGTACAATCATGTATGTGGCAGTAAATCACAGTAGCCGTAATACTTCTTGATCTTCTTCTTGTTCTTACTTTGGAACTTATAAGATTACTTATTAATTCTACCATATAACTTCATAACATTCATTTTGATACTTGGCCATTTGTAGCAATATATTATTATTGTTGTTGTCGTTCTGTTTTTTTTTTTTTATTTTCGACATTTAAAAAAGAGCAGATTGTTCCAAGTTAACAATAGATAAAATGATAATTAATTACTCGACAAAAGTAAGTAAAGACAAGATAAAATAAGATAAGATAACATATAAAACGAAAGACACCGGGTACTCTTTTTCATAGGTTTGTAATATTGGTTGCTTTTATTTATTAACCGTGGGGCACAAACAATATACAAACATACTTTATTGTTAATAATTGAATGTTTTTAAAAAAAAGTGTACCATTTATAATAACACGTAATTTTGCAACAAGTACTGCTACTACTGCTATCGCTTCTACTATCAAGACATCAATTTCAAATCACACTTTTCCTTTATCTAAATTTTATAAAGTTTCCTTAGATAAACTTAACTGTTCAAGAAAGGGTTCTCTCATTGTATATAAACAGTATTCTACTATTACTAAGAATAAATCCACAATGCAAAACGATTTTATCGCACCCAGTATACCACCTTCATGGAACTGGACCCCTGAAAGAATTATATTCGATGCCAATTGTGTTATTGACAATACCACTAAACTCTATGACCAATTGGAATCGATCGAAGATCCAACATTCGAAAATTTTGTTAAACCTTTCATGATCCAAGAAAATAAAGTGACCCCTTTAATCAACCAGCTATGTTTCCTACAACATGTCTCCTCAAACAAGTCGATTAGGGACGCGTCTAACGAAGCTACCGAATTGTTACAAAAATTCGAGATCGAAATTTCTCTAAGATACAAAATATTCAAACAATTCGACAAGATCTGGCAACAGATTAAAGACGATAAAGAGCAATATATAAGAGATAGAGGCCAGTATGAACTATATAGATTTGTTGAGAAATGTCATAAGGATTACATTCGTTCCGGGTTGAATTTGCCAGAGGAAATAAGAGATAAGGTTAAGGATATCAAGATTCAGATCGGGTCTAAATCTTTGGAGTTTTCAAAGAATCTTGGGGAACAACAAGAGTTTTTATTGTTTACTAAAGAGGAATTGGATGGTGTCTCTGATTCGGTCTTGGAACAGTTCGAAAAAGTTGAAAAAGATGGCATCTTAAAATATAAAGTGACTTTCAAATACCCTGATATCTTTCCTGTCTTGAAGACAGCTAAGAATCCAAAGACAAGAGAAATTGCATTCAACGGCGATCAAAATAAGGTTCCAGAAAATGAAAAATTGTTTATTGAAACATTGAAATTAAGAAATCAACTGGCTTCATTGCTCGGTTATTCCTCTTATGCCAATTATAATTTGGATATTAAGATGGCTAAAAATCAAGAAACTGTGCTCGAATTTTTGACTGATTTGAAAGATAGGTTGAAACCTCTAGCAAAGAAAGAAATTGAGATTTTGAAAGCTTTGAAGGAACGCGAATGTGAAGAAATAGGTATTCCCTTTGATGGACATTATTATGTCTGGGATCATCGTTACTATGACAATAAATACCTAAAGGATAACTACAATGTTGATTTAGAAAAGATTGCTGAATTTTATCCTGTAGATTCTACTATTAAGGGTATGTTAAAGATTTATGAGACTGTTTTTAAATTGAAATTTATTGAAGAAATTTCAGAATCTAAGAAAAGAGTCTGGCATGAAGATGTTAAGCAATTGGCTGTTTGGAAAGTAGATGATCCAAACAGACCAGAATTTATCGGTTGGATTTATTTTGATTTACATCCACGTGATGGTAAGTATGGACATGCGGCCAACTTCGGTATATCCTCAGCATTCTACAATTTCGAAGATGGTGTTAAATTTTATCCAATCACTGCGTTGGTATGTAATTTCTCAAAATCAACGGCCACAAAACCGGCATTGTTAAAACACAATGAGGTTACTACTTTCTTCCATGAATTAGGGCATGGTATTCATGATTTGGTTGGTAGGAATAAGATTGGTAGATTTAACGGACCAAGCGCAACACCGTGGGATTTTGTTGAAGCCCCATCTCAAATGTTGGAGTTTTATACATGGGATAAGAATTGTCTTTATGATTTATCTAAGCATTACGAGACAGGTGAAAAAATTAGCAAAGATTTATTAGATTCATTGATTACTACTAAACATGTCAATGGTGCCTTATTTGCCTTAAGGCAATTACATTTCGGTCTCTTTGACATGAAAGTCCATACCACAAGTGATATTGAATCTCTTGATTTGTTAAAGTTATGGAATGAATCTCGCGAAGAGATCTGTCTTGTTGAAAATGGTGGTGTCTATAGCAAAGGATATGATTCCTTTGGTCACATTATGTCAGATTCTTACTCAGCTGGGTATTATGGTTACATGTGGGCTGAAGTGTTTGCAGCAGATATGTATCATACCAAATTTTCTCCAAATCCATTAGATAGTTCAGTTGGTATTAAATACAGAGATATTGTACTTGGTAATGGTGGATTATACGAAATTGATGCTAATTTAAAAGAATTTCTAGGTAGAGAGCCATCTAAGGATGCTTTCTTGAAGGAACTAGGTTTACAAAATTAGTGTATTGGTATATGATATCACATAAAAATATATAAATGTGTGTGCATATGTATATATATTGTCTCTATTAATACAATATTAATGAATTATTTTTAAAACATTATAACTATTGACGGAGAATCTGAATATCGTGAGTAAGTTTGATACAGTTTCCACCAGATGTCTAAAATGCTCCCATTTATCTTTTGGTATATTGAAGGCAGTTACATTTTTCAAAATGTCGAGTATTGATATTATGAAGTAAAATAAGTTTTGTAAAATTTCAAACATATGTTCAAAGAGTAAAGAATTTATTTTGTTTAATTTTAGTTTCAGTTTATTTAGAATTATTCCATTTACAGGTGAAGCTGACTGATTTTTGATGGAGTCGAAATTTTGAATATAAAAATTCAATTTGACTTTATATTTAAATAATTTCCAGCAATTATTTATAGACTTCTTAATTGCGAATACTAATGATAAGGACCAAAATTTGGACCCCCAATGACCCTTATTTAAATTCCTATAAAGAAAATTTGTGTCCTTTATCAACCCAATACTTCTAAAAAAGTATAAATAGTCAAAAATATTTGAAATAGTATTAATACTATTTACTAAGACATTCTCGATCGAATGAGTTTTGGTGGAATCAAAAGCTTCTGGCTCTGTTATAATATATTCTATATCATCAGAATATTCAATCATTCTAATATTCTAAACTACTCTTCTTCTTTTAATTTTATTTTATCTTAGGTTAGGTGTAACTAACATAAATTGGCCTCAATAGTGGAAGTTTTATATATGTATGTGTAATGGTGTACAGTATCTAGTCTGTATTTCTACTCGCTACTATTAATATGTTTTCCTTTTAATCATTTTATTTTATCAATTGAATCGTATTGATCATAGTAATAATAGTAATTGTTGCTTTTGCCGTTTCCGGTAAGTCATCAATGATAATTGAAGAAATGAACAAAAAAAAAACCAGACAAAAAAGAAAAAAGACAGAAATGGCAAAAAATAGAGAGAGAGTCATCAACAATATTTATTTATCTCCGATCCGGGACTGTTTTTTAGTTTCTTTAAGAATACACAAATCAATAAACAAGTAAAGTTGGAAGAGGAATTGGAAAAGATAATGGCCCCTTACTTTTTACAGTTAAAAGGAGACTAACTTACAATGTACTACGAAATTTTGAATCTAAGACGATATGTTACTTCCGTTAGTCATAGCAGGACATAAGACTTTCCTTCCATCAACGCTATGGGTATCGCTGTTAGTTATATATTTGGTTTCATTTTGGTTACTAAGGAATTTTTTTTAGTATGAAAGTAGAGATATGATTAATTCACTATTTGGAAATACGGAATAGAGGATGTAAGCTCTATGCATTTGTCAAGCAAATTACAGTAATGATCATATAGGATAGTCAGTGAAGGTGTTTAGGAGTGATAGAAAGCGTATAAGTTTCTAATGTAATGATTTGATAACTACATGTATTATTGCACAAAACCACGACCACTTTTGTGTGGTTTAAATGGTATCAGTATTTGTTTGCTTTTTATATTTATTTTTCCTACAGAAAGTATTAATGAGAGGTTTCAGTAGATATATCTCTTTATTTTTCTTCATGACATGCATTTTAAATTAATTAAAAAAGTTAAGAGAGAAGTAGGAAATTTATCTATTGGTTACAAATGATGTTTTATTTATATTGGTTTTTATTGTTATTGTGATTGTTACCCAATTTAAAATTTTATGAAGTCCGTTGATGATTTTGCTAAATTGTTAGAAAGTGCCATTTCTTTATTCACTTGTATTTTTCTTTTCCTGGTTGGTTTTTTGTTTACTCTGACAAGTAGTTGGTTAACTGGGAAAGTCTGTTGAATAATGCTGTTCCATTGTTTGAATATGGATCTGTTTACAGTGGTCAATAGTGAGTATACTATTTTTGTTTACTAAACATCTCAATAGCTATACCATTGTTGTTTAAAATGAGATAGCTAGATTCATTTGAGTGGGATATTATTCAATATTAGGGTTTGACAAATTCTCTTTATGTTAGTTTTTTTTTACATTAAATTTCTGGAACTGCTGTATATGTGGATTAGGGCTTATGAAATTTTCACTTCTTTTTTTTTAAAAAAAATACGATAGCTAAAATTGTGTGCTGGTTCTTCCGTTTCCACGATATAAGTGGCGTTTCGTTGGAAGATAGCGATAGTATTGGCAAAGAGAAGGATGGAATAAACAAACTAGGCAAATTATTGGTTATATACATTGAAAGCAACGTCTGGTCATAGTGACAGGTGCCATAAACAGATAATTTTTCTTGGCTATGGATTTAGTAGTATGTAAAATTATATAGTTTATATGGTAGGACTTCCCTGGTTGTGGTCGAGGGAGGATTTTTTGGTCATTTCCTACGGTGGAAAAATGCAATATTCCTCTTTTGAATTTTTTGGTCTGAGGGGGTTACCCGTTAGTCACGTGACTTCTGACCAATTGCGTGCAAGTTTTCCGCGCTGTGAATTTGGAATTTTTATCAATTACATTAAGGAGTTGTCAACTCCTTCATTTTTTACACCACTTTGCAGCTGACTTTGGTTGTTTTCTTCAGCTTTAACTTACTTTTCTTTTTCTTTTTCCAACTTGCACTCTCTTGGTTTGGTTTCTTTGTTGAGTTTCTTTGCTTTCTTTTTTTCTATTTTGTTTTATAGGGCTTTCCAATTTGCAGTGTTTATTGTTAGTAAGGTTCTAGCATTAGTTATAGGGTGCAGAACATTCTTTCCTTTTCTTTTTACTTTTTTCCCTTAATCGTTAACACATTTCTACCATTGGTATATTGATCTCTTTTCTTTGGTTAAAACACTATAAAACCGTGCTGTCACATCAAACAATTTACACTAAAAACTGCAAAACATTATTCGTAGTCTAGTTATATTATAACATTAAAGTTTTATTTCATTACTTTAATAAACCTAGTTTGATTGGATTTTTCATTCCTCCTATTTATATTTTATTATTTTGTTTTTTTGTTTATTTATTTGGACGCCTTCATTGAGCTGCTCTTAATAATTCCAAAAAATAGTGCTTTTTTTTTTTTAGATTTTTTGTATCTTCATTTAAAAAGAATATTTAGGTATTCCATTTTACTTTGTACAAAAAAAAATAGAACTAATAGATAAAATATAATATCCTCATTATTTTTTTTATTTCATTTTTTGTTTAATTTTGATTTATCTGATATCGTACTTTGAAAAAACAAAAATAAAAAAAAATGGTAATGTCCACTTCAAAAAGGCCATATTCTAATTGTCTTTCCTTATCCGGAAATAGTGATACCTGTAGTGATCATCCAAATAATTGTCAATATTCCACTAATAATAATATTCCACGATTTATAAAGCATTCTTCATCACCTGGTATTTCTAATTCCTTTAAAATATCAAAGAGACGCACTTTATCTTCAACTTCATCTTTGTCTCCTTCCTCTCTTTTATCTTCGACATCTTTACTATATTTAAACAGGTGTGCTGATGATGGGAAGTTAAATACACACAAGGCTAATGACAGTGACTTTGATGATACTGTTAACTACAATAGTGATGATTTTGATATTGCTTCTGCTTATAAAAATAATAATTACTTTCATTTCAATTCAGGTAAAAGAAATTTAATCATGAATAGACCTAGTTCCTTTTCATACCCTTGTAATAATAGTAAAAATAGCATTTGTAATAACCATGATCATGGAAACAGCCAATCAATAAATTCTCTTATTGTGAATAATGATGATTTGGAATCATATGTCAATGATATCAGCAACATCAATATGAGCAAGAAAAATCATCTACCAAAGGCGGATCTTATTGCAAGAGAAAGATGTTTTGATTATATTGTTCAAGCCATAGATGAAGTTTGGGCACGCTATTGTGACACTACATCATCTGCTGAAGTTGATATGTATGATAGTTGGAATATAGTAAAAAAACAGACACATCCTGTTGTATCAAATACTAGAATTACAAACAAACAAACAAGAATTTACTGTAATAAATCCATACAGTATTCCGATGATGAACAAGAAGATGATCAGATTTTTGATCACAAGATGAATATAGCAGATGGGCAACAAGGACAATATAAATCTAATGCTAGTATAAGGAATGAGGAGGATGAGGATGGGTATAAAACAGAAGTCACTGAATATGAGACAGATTCAGGTTCTGAATATCGTACTGTGTCTAAATTACCAGATTCAGTTAGATTAGAATCATTGAAGTTAAGATTGAGTAAAGCCAAAAATGATTTGGAACAGGTATATGATTCGATGCAACTTGATGACTCAATAGTGTTTTGGAAACGTTGGGATATGATAAAATATAGTGCAATTGAGGTCATGGAAGATGATGATGATGATGAGGTGGTTGAAGAGGCTATCAAAGAACTAGAGGATGGTAGGTATTTTCATGAATAGGCGTAATAGCGTATTTTGATATCGGACTTCGTGTTATATTCTTTATTAATAGATTTTTATTTCAATTTTTAAGTTTTTATTTTAGGTAAAAAGGCATGTTCTTTTTATTCTTTCTATCTGGGAGGTTTATAAATACACAATGTTTTTTTTTTATATTTGATCTTTTTTTTTAATAAATACATGGGTATTTTAGGTTTGAATACCATAGAATTTACAGAATTGGTGGATTTTTTCTTTTATTAGAACCGTATTAAGCAGTCGCATCATTTCGGGTGGTTTTCATAGTCGAATTCTGGCATTGATTCAGGTGTTGCTGTTAGATTATAAAGCGATTTGTAAGTATATAAATGGATAAATCAAGAAAAAGAGTACTAAATAATATTTATTTATAACAGAATATGTTATTTATATACATAGGCTTCTTTTCTCAGCAGGATATAGTCATATAGTGGGAGGTATTTCTGTTTTATAGCAGTTTTTCATTGGATCTTACTATTTTTGTCTGCTGGACCCACTTATTATAATTTTGGAAATGAAGTTACCACAGTGAAACGCGCTGAAACAAATTTTCCTCAATTCTGTAAAAAAAAAAATAAGAATATGGTAGAGCCAAAAGATATCATGTCAAGATCTGAAACAAAACTGGGAAAAGCTATCAGAAACAAGAAGGTAAGATCAGATTGTGAAATGTGCTACAATATTATGTGATACAATACAGTTTTGGTTCAAAATAAATCAATAAATGGAGCCAGGTTCAATTAGACAAAGAAATATATAATAATACAGTTATTTGTGCAAGAATATTTCTTTTCATTGTAGATTGGTTTTTTTATAGTATTCTAAAGTTACATCAATAATTAATAGTATACAAAAAACCATCCCATAGGTTATCTAAACACTTTAATATATAAATATTGACACTCTGCTCTACCAATAAAATGTCTCAAATAGAAATGCCATCTGTTCAAAGAAAGTCTGAAGATTCCATAAGATCATTAAGACATGTTGATTTTAGGCCAATGAAAGTTTTATATAATAATGATTATTCAAACAATTATATTCATTCAAATTCATATCCACAGAAACATGTGACTAATATAGAAAATACAGTTGAAGGCTATCCAAAGCTACAAAAATTGTTTAAAGAAAAATCTAGACAAATTGCTAACTATGCAACAAAGCCATATGGTTGTAAAGTTGATATAGATGAAATGATTCCAACATTAAATAAATGGATACAGAATGATAAACTATCATTTGATGTAGTGATGATTGGATGTCTTACTGATAATCAACTTATTTATCCTCTGCTGACTCAGTTGCCTTTGGATAAACTCATATCAAAACCAGGTTTTTTATTTATTTGGGCAAGTGTTCATAAGATAAACGAGTTAAGTAAACTTTTAAATAACGAAATTTGGGCTAAAAAATTTAGACGGAGTGAAGAATTAATATTTGTTCCCATTGATAAAAATTCTCCATTTTACCCAGGACTAGATGTTGATGATTCATCAGTCCTAGAAAAGATGCAATGGCACTGCTGGATGTGTATCACTGGTACTGTTAGACGTTCTACTGATGGACATTTAATCCATTGTAATGTTGATACCGATTTAACTATTGAGACTAAAGAGACATGTAATAGCGCAGTGCCCTCCCATCTATATAAAATTGCAGAAAATTTTTCAACTGCCACTAGAAGACTGCATATTATACCAGCTAGGACTGGGTTTGAGACTCCAGTTAGGTTGAGACCTGGTTGGGTGATTATGAGTCCAGATATTTTGATGAATAATTTCAGGCCTAAGAAATACAAAAGTGATATTGCAAAGATTGGTTATAATGTCCCATTAAAAAATGAGATTGAGATCCTTAGACCAAAAAGTCCTGTGTCTAAATAATATCCTCTAAAATAGATAACTTATTCTTTTCTACGAAAATTAATATTGAAATTACTGACTAAATATTGATAAATGAACATTAAGAGAGTAAGTATCATTTAAAGTTCCTATCTTAGTGGGGAAATGGCAATATTTAGTAGCATAAACAGTAAATATTGCTAAAAAAAGAAAAATATTATCAATATAATTTTATCATCGTCAAATAGGCTAATATATATCTGCATAACTGGAAGTAGGAACGCAAAGTTAATATAAGTAAACTTACAATTACATTAATACTCATTGGAAATGTCTAATATTAGGAATTATATAAATTTGGTGAAGTAAGTGCATTGGGTTGTATAAACAGAATAATCAAAGGACTGGAGAGAAATCAAGAAGAATAAATAACAGGAGATGCAAAAATAAACAAAATAAACAAAATAAACAAAATAAACAAAATAAACAAAATAAACAAAATAAACAAAATAAACAAAATAAACAAAATAAACGAATTTGCCGTAAAATCAAAACTTTTTTCATAGCTTAATATCTAAAAAAAATTTAAAGATTCAAAAGACAAAAAAATTTTAGTTGACTGTGTAACCATTCATCTTTTATTTTTTTAAGTATATATAGAGTAAGAATATTTTGTTGATTGAAATTAATAAAACAATACAAAATTTTACTTCTTCTTAAGTTGAAAATAATAGTGTCTAGTTTTTTTTTAATAAAAAAACCTCATTAATTGGTTTCACTATTTTTTTTTTAAATAAATGTTGCAAACCATGTAAATATCTTAATTTGGAAATAATGTCATATGCAACGAAATGTATTAAAAATTAACATTGTTGATTTATATATACAATAGTGATTTGTGCTATTTTATTGAAACATCTGTATTTGGTTCTCCCAAAAAAGAAATTGTTATTCTTCTTTGAAAATTGAGGATTTTTAAAAAATTTTCAGTAAATATTATTCTGAGAAAGCACGAATATTTTCATGTTTATTCTTTCATAATTTGAAGAATATTTATTATTATTCAATGCAAAATGGGAAAACATTTTCCAGTTATTATAATTGGAAAAATAGAACAATTTTATTTGTAATGTAAAATAAACAAATTATTTGCTACGAACTATTTGCTTGTAAAAATATTTTTTTAGTCCATATTAGTTTGTACTCTTAATAAGACATACGTCTTATATAAATAATTTATTCGGCTAATTAGAAGTATGCGTAATATACAATTCATAGTAGACAAGATATTCTACACAATATAATTTATTGAGATTATAGAACATTTGAAGAAGCAACTTTACTTATATATTTCTAATCTGGATAAAGAAGTTGCAGTATATCATTTTATCTATGTTGTATATCTTCATATTTTGTTTATCTACTAGAAAAAGATTAAAGCGGATTCCTTTTAATCAATGCATATTAGAATGACTATTTTATAATAAATAATATTGAATATAGCCAATATGGCTCATGACATTATGACCTAGTACAAGGCAAATCTGACGTATAAAAAAATCCTTCATTCAGAGAAATTACTAAATATTTATAAACTAAATAAATATCGTTAAAAAACCCCAGTTCCCCAAACAATTTATCTTTAATAAATATTTTATACTTTAATCCTGTTCTGATGTTCCTCTGGCTGAATAATATTAGTATACATGTTCTTAGCGTCGGTGATCATACAATATGTTATTATTGTGTATTATTATTATATTGATATGTAGTGTAATTTTCCCTCAATCTCTTGATTGGGAATTAATAATTATATAAATATACAAGAAACATAAAGATACGATGTATATATATTATTCATCCAGATTGGAAAATTAATAAGTAAAGTTGTCTACTTATATATGTTTACCTTTTGGCAATTTTTCATAATATATTAATTTATTTTGATTCTGTTTGATCTTATCTCCATAACGTTGAATGTGCAAAACAAACATTTTTCTTCTTTGATATATTTACATGTTACTCAAATCGGTAATATATCAATCCAGCAGATGTTATTGTAACTGGAACATAATGTAACCTTAAATATAAAGTATGTCAAAATGTTTTTCCCACTAATTACATCATAAATGACAGGGTATAAGCAATCAACTGTAGATTAACGGAATAACTTTTCTTTTTATAGAATAAAATTTTTGTTTTCATTGGTGTTTATGTTTAAAGGAAGTATATTGTGTTTTTATTTATGTTGAGGGTAAAATGATATTATGCTTGGTAAATTTGTATTTCCATTTATAAGGTGATCTTCAACCTGATAATTTCATGTTAATTCATTTTGAATAAAAACTCCTGATTGAAGTTAGTTAAAAAAATAATAATATGTTGAATCATATTTACAGTTTATAAAAACCATACTTACTAAGTAATAGTGACAGTTAAGAAAGAATTTTTTCTTTTTTTTCATATATAATATTATTATTAAGGTTTCATTAAGAAATATTTAGACAAAAAGGAATTTGAATTTTTTGAAAATACATTTGAGTAGTATATTTGGATGTATTTTATAGTCATATACAGATTTCTATTTTTTTAGGTTAAAAGATTTGTTTATTATTTTATAATAAGTTCTATTTCTTAAGAAAGGTTCGATTTGGAAAAAATTGAAATAAATGTAAAATATCAAAAAAAAAAAAGATATTATTTCAAACAAAAATTACTAAAATAAGGCATACTAGAATAAAATAGATAGAACAATGAAATTTCAATAAATATTAAAAAAGTAAAATATTGGATATTTATTCTATACAGATCATAAAACCTTGATAAAATTATCTGATAAATTTTTTACTATTCATAGAAATAAAATACTTAATATTAACATATATAGAGCTAAAAGTTTCCTTCTATTATTTTATTTTATTTTATCTACTACTTTTGATTATTATTTCTATCTTGTGTAAAAAAAATACTCAGGAAAAAACTTTAGTCTAGTTTTTGATACTATTAACTACGTAAGAATTATAGAATATAACTAAGAATGCACTCACTTTATCCAAGATATGCAAGTGCTAATTCTCAACAAAAAAATAAAACCCTCCACATTTTTGACAGTGTTCAAACCACTCTCAAAAATACAATAAAATATGATAATTCAACTCATTATGAATCAAAAAGTTTTTATACTTTTTATATATTCCCAAAATGTTAACTAAAAAAATGCAATCCCATTTATCAACTTCTTTATATCTTCTACAAAAACAAATAATATATTACACAAAACCTATCCACCTTCTATAAGTCACCAGCTACTTTCTTCCAATCATTCGATGATCTTAAAAATGGTAGCGTTAAGATTTCCTTTCTATCAAATATTTGTTGAAATAAGCTTTGACTAATATCATAGATTAATATTTTTGATATAATTTCCCTAATAACATTTTAAAAGCCAGAATAATTAAATACATACAAACTCAGGTATCTACAGTTGAACATTACTTATCTTGAATTTTTTTCCTAGCACTTCCTGCATCTCATTTTGTATATAAGATGAACTTATATTATCTCGAAAAATATATACTTTTACACGAAACACAGATTAAGAATTTCGAAATATGACGGAAAAAATTAACTACATTAACAAAGATTGATAAAAACAATATGAGATTCTCGTAGATATGCGGGTAACCTTCCTATAGTCAATTTTTCTCCAGAATAAAATTTCTAATATTGCGATGAGCATCTCAAAATTTCATAAAAAATATATATATTCATTAAGGAACTATAAAAACAAAACACTAAAATAATATTATTTTATATCATGGTGATCAGCTTTTAAACAAAATTAACCTAAAGATTCAACAACAACCAAAAAGAAGTTCCAAATGGGTAAGACTCAAAAAAAAAATAGTAAAGGTCGTTTAGATAGATACTATTATTTAGCCAAAGAGAAAGGTTATCGTGCCCGTTCTTCTTTCAAGATTATTCAAATCAATGAGAAATTTGGCCATTTCTTAGAAAAATCAAAAGTGGTTATTGATTTATGTGCTGCGCCAGGTTCTTGGTGTCAAGTTGCAACAAAATTATGTCCTGTAAATTCCTTAATTATTGGTGTAGACATTGTTCCTATGAAACCTATGCCAAATGTCATTACTTTCCAAAGTGATATTACTACTGAGGATTGTAGATCTAAATTAAGGGGTTATATGAAAACATGGAAGGCAGATACTGTCTTGCATGATGGTGCTCCTAATGTGGGTTTAGGTTGGGTTCAAGATGCTTTCACTCAATCTCAACTGACTTTACAAGCTCTAAAATTAGCCGTTGAAAATTTGGTAGTTAATGGTACTTTTGTGACTAAAGTTTTCAGGTCGAAGGATTATAATAAATTAATTTGGGTGTTTCAACAATTCTTTGACAAGGTAGAAGCCACAAAACCTCCAGCATCAAGAAATGTGTCTGCAGAAATTTTTGTCGTGTGTAAAGGTTTTAAGGCTCCTAAAAAAATTGACCCAAGATTACTAGATCCAAAGGAAGTCTTTGAAGAATTACCAGATGGTCCACAGAATATGCAGGCTAAAATCTATAATCCCGAAAAGAAAACTAGAAAGAGAGAAGGTTATGAAGAGGGTGATAATTTATTATATCATACTACTCCAATCATGGATTTTATTAAAACAGACGATCCAATTAATATGCTTGGTTACATGAATAAATTTGATATAATAAATGATGACCATGAATGGAAAATTATCAAAAAGATGAAACAAACCAATAAAGAATTGTTAGCTTGTATTGAAGATTTGAAAGTCTTGGGTAAAAAAGATTTTAAAATGATATTAAGATGGCGTAAAAATGCTAGAGATCTTTTAGGTTTAGATAAAGAAGAAGAAAAGGAGGCAATAATGGAAACTCCTTTGACTGAAGAAGAGCAAATTGAAAAAGAATTACAAGAATTACAGGAGAAAAAACGTCTACAATTAAAACGTGAGAAGAGAAAGAAAAATGAAAGCAAACAGAAGGAAATAATTAGAATGCAGATGAACATGTTAACACCTAGAGATATTGGTATTGAAGCTGCTAATGTTGGTAAAGATTCTTTATTCAACTTAAAATCCGCTGAGAAGACTGGTATATTAAATGAATTGGCTAAAGGTAAAAAGAGAATGGTTTTCACCGAAGGTGAATTAGCTAATGATAATGATATTCATATAGATGATACAGAAGTCTATGAATATGATAAGTATGTTGAAACTGATAACTTAGAAGCTCAATTAGATTCCATGTATGAAAATTACAAGGCTAGAAAAGCCGAAAGAAATGCTAATTACAGAGCTAAAATGGCTCGTGGGGGTGACGATGACGACGAATGGACAGGCTTTACTGATGAAACAAAGAATGAGGACACAACTAATGAACAACAAAACGATTATATAAATGATGATGACGATACTGAATTATCTGATTCAGATGACGATGAAGCAATTAATAATTTAATAAGTAGACTAAAGGGTAAGTCTGGTGACCATAAATTGAGTCAAAAGGCTCGTATGCTTTTCAATGATCCTATTTTTGATGGTGTTACTGCAGACCTAGCCATTCCAAGAGAAGAAGGTATATCCTCAGAATCTGTTGGTGATACATCAAAGATCAATATGAAGAGAACTTACGATCAAATGAAAGCTGATAATAATTCTACGGTGACAAATAACAAGAATAGTGATGAGGGTAAATTATCAGGTGAAAGCAATGATTCATCTGACAATTCTGATTTTGAAATTGTAGCTAATGAAGACTCTGATTATGGAGATATTGACTCTGATTATGAGTCTGAAGAAGAATTAAAATTATCATCTAAAGCTAAACATGCAAGAGACTTAGATATTGCTACTGCAGAGGCTATGACTTTGGCACATCAGCTAGCATCTGGACAAAAGACTAAACACGATTTAATAGATGAAGGTTTTAATAGATACACATTCCGTGACACTGAAAATTTACCTGCATGGTTCATTGAAGATGAAAAACAACACTCTAAAATTAATAGACCAATTACTAAAGAGGCTGTATTGGCATTAAAAGAAAAGATGAAAGCATTAAATGCTCGTCCAATTAAGAAAGTGGCCGAAGCTAAAGCCAGAAAGAAGATGCGTGCAGTGGCTCGTTTAGAAAGAATTAAAAAGAAAGCTGGTTTAATTAACGATGATTCAGATAAATCTGAAAAGGATAAGGCAGATGAAATTGCTAAATTGATGCGCAAAGTATCCAAAAAGCAAAGGAACACGCAGAAAGTTACATTGGTGTATGCTACAGGTAAATTCAAAGGTCTATCTGGTAGGCCTAAAGGTGTTAAAGGCAAATATAAGATGGTTGATGGTGTGTTGAAGAATGAACAAAGAGCATTAAGACGTATTGCTAAAAAACATCACAAAAAGAAAAAATAAATTAATATATACCAAAATTAAAATAGCATATTATTAAAAAAATCATTATTCTATCGTTGTTTTCCATATCCATATCCATATCTACATATCCATATATATATATAAATTTAGGGAATCGACCGTTGTACATTATATACAGTTATATTGACTTTTAAAGTATACAAAATTTTAAGTGGGAGAGATAAACAAAATCAAATTTTAATTAAAACAAATTTATCTCAACTTTATCCTATATCCACGTGTCTATATAAACATGCACACATATATATTGTTCATTCATGTTTATATTTTTTAGTTGGTATCTTTTTAGGGATAACTTTCCAAGTTAAGTAAATGATTGAAAACAATAAAGTCAATCCAGTCAACAACTGAATCTTATTAAAATCAGTATACCCAGGTCTTGGAATCGGCACGTTTAATGTTGTTGAATAGAGTAAATCGAATTTGGTATCATCTGTAAAAAAGGATTCTAATCCCAAAGATTTAGAATAAAAAGGATTTTTAACAATATCTAAAGCGTTTTTATCACAAGCCTTAAACACGATTGGATCAAATGTAGCATTAAAAGTAGAAGGGTATGGAGTAGTAATATTTAGATATCTTGAATGTAAAATAAGTTCATTGACTTGCCCAGGTTCTAATTGGTAGAGAAATTCTGAACCCCATGATCTTTGAACTAATTTATATTCAGGTAATTCCAAATCGTCTTCACCAAATACAAAGATTGGATCAGATTGAAATTTATCTATAAATAATTCTAAAGGTAATTGAGAGAATAAATAATATTGACAATTTGTCTGTACTTGATGATAATTGGATAAATCTATTAGAATTTTTGGATGTAAACCGATTGGTTCTTCCAATTGTACTTGTAAAAAGGGATTCTTGTATTGTTTAGTTATGAATGGTTTATAGAAAAGAGAAGTTTTCAAACATGTTTGAATCTTATCAGTTTGATTCCAAAGACACCTTAACCCAGATATATTAGTGTCGATGTCATCAAAAGAATCGATATAAAATAAACCAACCTCCAAATTGGATATTGTAGTAGTATTATTATTGTCACTACTACTACTACTACTACTACTATTATTATTATTATTTTGTTGAATAATCAAAAGATCATTTGGCTCTAATACCTCGTATTTATTAATTTCTGTCATGTTAGAATTCTTTAAGATATCGAATTGGGTCTTTAAAGTAAAATCGTTTGGATCAATTAAATTTAATTCAGTATCAGATAATATGTTTGGAAATAAGTCATATAAAGGAGTATTAGAATGTAAAAGGTTATATTTGGGCGTTTTTATTAATGGATAATCACTTAGAGATGTTATATTGGAATTATTTACATAGACATTAAAGCCAGTGTTAATGATTGAATCTAATTGATTGTGAAATGGTTCGGTGGCGTTATGATCGTCATCATCATGGGTATCTATGAACGATCCTTTATCCTTCCAAGTGATACGAACCAAGTGATTCGAATTGTTTTCTTCTATGTTATTGTTTATTATTGTCCATCTAGTTTGAATGAAGACTTTATTTTGGTTTTTTATAATCAACTGAGCATCATTTCTCGTTAAACCCTCCACGATGTCCTCTGGGGTTTGAAACAGTAGCGTAATTCTCTTCTTTAAAACAGACATGATATAATATATTTATATATTTATATATACACATATACACGCCATTGATAGACGTATAGACCAACAATAGCCTATACCAAAGTTCAAATACATTTGAGTATCAAAGTACCAAATATAATTGTATTACAAAATACCATAGAATATCTAAAAAACATTTAAGAACTACTACTATGTTACCTACAACCAACAATAAGAAACATAATAAGCAACAACCACTGCTAATGGAAATCTCTTAGGGTATCTCAGGGTTTTTTAGGGTTTAGCAACATGAGGGTTAAAAGCATGTGAATTAGGATTATTTTCATTAAATCCCCGAAAAAAAACCCCCTCGAATCCAAAAAAAAAAAAACAAAAATGAAATTTTTTTCTTTTTTCTTCCTGTCCTCTACTGTTGTCACGTGCTTCTTTTTCCCTCTCCTCCTCCTTTTTCCTCTGTCCCCTTTCTTCGAGATTGTGGGTCTCGATCTTTTTGACGAAGGGAAAGGATCTTCGTTATCTTCAAAGCAAAGAGGCCTAAACATAGGAACCAAAGAAAAGGATCGATCGTTGATAGACACCATTCAAGTTGACATGTGTATGTATCCAATATATCGTTACACATATCTTAACTCGTTGCATTATTCCTTCAATATCTGTATCTATAACATTTTGAATCAACAAATACCCTCCAAGCATAGTTTATTTGTGACACTATTGTACTTGTAAAAGACACTTTGGTTTATCCATCAAAAATTCTAATTGTTCAATAAATAGGTAATAAGTGGTAAAAAGTACACTCCAGACTCCTGTTCTTTTTATCCTCCCTCTTTTGACCTATTTAGAAACACAATTAAACAAATTTAATCAACTACTCTACTTCTTTGTCTTTCGTTTATTTCATTTTATTTTAGGTGTCCTTCATTCCTTTTATCTTACTTATTCAATATTTTTTCAGGTTGTTAAATAATTTGTTTTGTATATACCACAATCACCACCACTATCGCCACAATAATAGTAATAACAATAAGCTATTAAACTCTATTAGATTACCTATATATACGCAACAACCCTATGGCAGAGACCCAAAACTTAACTATTCCTGATGTTCAACATTCAGTCAGCCACCTAGCTACCCCTTCAAGAAGAGGTCATCGTCATAAAAGATCCTTTGCCATTTCTGGGGATTTCGAATTTTTAAAACAACCACCACCTTCACAACCTTTTTCCTTTTCTCCTGTCTCAAAGCATATAACAAATGATCCTACTTTAGTCCCTCCTCTCCCGACATTCATTTCCTCTGAAACATATAAAATGAAAAACAATACTCCTTCTAACCCCACTATATTATATTCTCCTTTACAATCCAATAAAATATCCGATCCAGAGTCTCAAAATCTATTGAATCCTACAACTACACCAAGAAAAAAGAACGATCTATTCAACCAAGCAAGTCCCAGATTCTTCATCAGCGAAGAACCTAAATTTTCTTCGCCTATTAAAGGTGTCCCTGATGCAATCATTAACCTGGACGACGTTTTAAAAACTAGGCCAAGGTCTTTCAAATCTCACAGAAGAACAGAATCTGCTCCTGCAGGTCTAGAAATTATATTCGATTCGTCTGACCCAATAGGTATCAATAGCAATAGTAGTGGCAATATCGGTTGTGACAGTAATCCAATTGAAGAAGAAGAAGATATTGACAGCAACGAACAGAACAATTTGCCAAACAATAATATCACTGACATAAACACGTATAAATATAGGTATAGATCAAATTATACACCTTCAAACAAGGATACGGCCAGTAAAGATGGAAAAAATGTACCTACTGTATTAATGTCACCAATGAGACCATCATCTCCCATATTCCAATCAATATCAAGAAATGTTAACACTAGTCCAATCAGAAATAATGCTAATTCTGAAACAAGTGATACTTATAATTCATTGAGAATAAAAGGTCAAAAACAAAGATATTACCATTACACCAAACAATTGAATATTCCCAATAATATAACAAGCCCTCTATTGATTCCTGCATCACATGGAAATAATTTGAAATTCAAACCAAACAATAATAGTACCACTGCCAATGCCACTACTATTCAATCTCAATCATTAAAAGAACAGTCGTCTATGAATTCTTTGACTTCCAATTCCTCAAAGACACCTTTATCCCCGGCAAATACCCCCTCTTTACAACCATATAATACACCTTCCACTCCAATATCATACTCTGAACATAAGAAATTATCTTTTATAGAATCACATAACAGCACTAATACCACCAATAATAACACTGGTAATGTATCATATAGAATTCCTCATAAAAAATCATGGACTGATCAAACAAGACGTCAAATGAGTCCCAGCAACTTCTATGGACAACAACAACTACAGCATTTGGCTAAAGGGTTCTCACAATCATCACATACCAAACATTTGAATAATGATACCAACACAATAAAATTGGCAAATACTGGAACACCAAACTCTTTTAATTTTGAAAGTAAAGTTTATGACATTGAATATAACAATGAAGATAGTCTTAACCAAGATAATGGGAAGTCATCCAATCAGACTCAAGAGATTATAATCGACAAGATATATCAAACTAACTTCACAGATACTGATGAAACAGATATACTAAATGAGACTAATAGATTTATATTATCAGAGGACATATTGTTAGGTGAACCAGGTGATGCTGTTGATTTATCTTCCACAGGATACGATCAATCAGATAATACTAATACTAATACTAATACTAATACTAACACCAATACCAACACCAACACTAATTCTAATAATAACATAAATCGTACAAAGCAGAATACAAAAAATACCAATGCTGCAAAGATAACGACGACTACCAGGATGTATAATCACGAATTAAAAATCGATTCAACAACGTCTTCAATAAGCAGTAAACCTATTGACAAAAATACATCAAATGCAAATTCAACCATTGATAGAGCTATACAATCGCCACAATCATCTGAATCCAGAGTTTCAAAATCAAAAGAAGCCACAACACCAAATTATGATTTACGTAAATTTGAAATTAGAAGTATAAGTGATGGCATCGTGCAGTTAAATATAAATAATACTGAAAATGAACAAGAAAAAAGATACCGTAAGAAAAAATCGAGACTAAGTGTACTTATCAACAATTTATTTAAATAATGCGCCATTCTGTGTTTCAAGCAAAAAAGAGTCTTTACACAACTTCTTATACATTAATACACACACTTACATATATAATTATTTACTAACATGTGTACATATGGATGCAAAAAACAAACAATAAAAAATGACGTTTAAAATAATATATTTACCACAATGCTCTTTTTTCTTTCTTTCTTTCTTTCTTTTCTTTTTTCTTTTAAATAGTAAATATCACTTCTCATCAAAATGTTTGGTGTTTCAATTTCATAGCATTAGGAAACCCACATTCCAACAATAATGTATCTATTATATCAGGATTCTCTTTAACTTTCAGTAAAGTGTCTTCTTCTTTAATAATCACCAACCCTAGATAACCAATGGAATTAAACCCAACCGGCAAAGTTTGAGCTCTAATACTAGATCTTGGAACAAGACACATCCACTCTTTTGTAAGAATGAAATTATAACTAACTGGGGGTTCATTTTTTTCATTATTATCTTTTACAAATGCTAAAATATGCTCGAATAGAGAAATGTAACAAGTCATCAAATATTCTTCTGTAGGTAATTCAGGTAAAGGAACTACAAAATGTGCAAAGGATACAAATTTATCTTGCAAGGGTGGTAGTTTCATACTAGGTAAAAATGGTTCGATATCATTACATAGTCTATCTTGAAATGGCACAAACCCATCTAAGAATTGCAACAATTGTAAATGTTTATGATTCTGGGATGAACCGGACTCTGGACCACAATTAAAAATAATAAAGTGTCTTTCTGTAGCTGTATCAACTTGTTGAAGTAAAGCGTAGCATTTACTCAAATCTGATGGAATTAGCATATCATTTTGGTGTTTGTAAGCATTTGTAATCAGTAGTGAATGATTTGGCATTATTGGAAATTTGTTTAGGACCAATTTGTATTCCCTTTCAACGACATCCATATCTTGTAAAACCAATAATTCTGGTTCATGTTTACCTAATGGATCAGAATTTGCTGGCGTGTCACCTTTTTCAGGTTTTGTAAGCAAAGTAGGAACAAACCTGATCCAATACATCATCCCATTCTCGGAATTACATTTTGTGGACGTATCCCCATCATTGAAGAACAATGCTTTATTTTCACGTGCCTCTGCGTATTTTGACTGTATTAAACCCTTAATGTCTTTAGCCAACATTTATATCACTTTTCCTCTTTATAGTGATACTGTAACTGATCTTGATCTCAACTAAACATATTAGTTCAATTTCCAGATAAAAAACCAACCAACCAACCAACCAACAAACAGACTGCAATTTAATGCGTGTTTGAATTTAATCTAAGAGATTGCAGTCCAGATTTGCTTTATTCTTCATAATAAATTTGATGATATAGCTGTTATTTTTTTAAATGGGGGAGGAAGGGGAATGCGTACACTAAGCAGAATGAGACATTTTTTTCTTCCATTTTTTTCTTCCATTATTTTTCACCTATAGGTTTGTGTTAAGTCAGAGTCTTTGAGTTGTAAATCAATTTTTATAAATGAGTTATAAGAGATCAGAAGTAGATCAAACAACTGTTCGACATTATAGTTTTTTTTTTATTCGCGTTGTGTCTGTTTTTAAATTTCCTATTTTGTACACAAACAAAGAAAGTGACATCGAGGCAGGAAATGTCTCAGTGCAAAATTTGAGAGCGGGATTATATCGAGAATTTTGTTTGGAAAGATGAAACACAAATAAACAAACAAACACGAAAAACAGTCTTGTTTATATTTTTCTGTTTCAAGAAATATCCAAAACAAAAATACTTTTTCTTTTTCTTTTTTATAATTTAGAAAATAAATCCCAAGGTGCCCTATTACTAACAAGTATTAGTCGTAGTATTGCTTTTGAACCTCCAACATGTTGTGTGCAATACAATGATAAGGAATAATATAATATCCATCAATGCTATGCACCCTCCTACTTCAATTTTGTCATTTAACTACATCTTCACAAAAATAATCCATACTTTGTATGCCGTAATTAACTATTATTATTGAATGAAGGGAAAAAACACAAAATAGAAAGGTTAAATTTACTGTGCATACATGTATAAATGACTATTTTTATTTTGGAGTAAAACATAAATACAACACGTCAATTTGAAAATTTTGCACTTAGCAATATTTTAGACACGAGCTTTCTTTCTTTTTTTTTCCTTTTTTTCTTTTTTTCTTTTTTTCTTTTTTTCTTTTTTCCTTTTTTTCTTTTTTTCTTTTTTTCTAGAAGAATAGAACAATTCCAAAAGAAACGGAGTTAACAAGATTGAATAAATAAATATAAGAATTTTTGATTTGTCTTCGCCTTATTTCCATTTTTTTTCTTCCTATTTCTTTTTCTTTTTACAAATAGCGAAAAAAAAATACAATACAATAAATCGGACAATATAGTAGAATAAAAAACAACTAAAAATTGAGAAAAGCAAAGCGGGGCAATAGCCACATACTACATATAATTTCCATTAAAAAAGAAAAAAAGTTAAAATCCCAAAATGAAAACAAGCAAAAAGAAAAAAAAGTAAATAATATAGAAATAACAAGAGCTTAGAAAAGTTGAGGACAATTGGATTTTTTTTTTGCTATCCAAGCCAAAAAACAATAGACTGATGTTAGAACACGTAAGGACATATACTAGCAACCACCAAAACTGATCAGCTAGGACATATGTACAGAGAAATATTCTTTCTACTGTAACAATATAGACCAGTTGTCTATAGACTTACCTTCCATTATTTTATTGATAGTAAATGGGACTAAACTTAGAGGGGAATTATCGTTTATATTATATGACCCTACTCAATAAGCAAATATAGTTATTATTCATTGTTATTTTACCTTCTGAGGAGTAAAAAAAAATGAAAAATCTTGTTATTTATCAATTTTACAAGTTTCAGAAGTAGCAGTAGCACAATTTTTTTTGTTTTCTTTGATAAAATGACAAAATAAAAGAGTATTTTTATTATGTTCAGTAGAGACACTTGACTCATAAACTGTACACACTTATTTGACTTACAAAATAAAAAGAGTGATTATTCATATATGGAATAATATTATGAACAAACATCTCAGAATGAAGATTCACAGTGTCTTTAGTATTATCGACAATAGTATCAAAATTAAGATAGAGAATGTTTTAACCCTTTATTTTCTTATTTTTGTTCTTATTCTTACACTTTCTTTATGAAGTTGCCTATAAAAAAAGGTAGGTAATGTACATAAGTAATAGGCATTCTTTTTTATTTGATTCAAAGTACAGTATGGATAGAATGTATTTTACTAGCAGAACCCCCCTCCTATTGGAATAACCTCTAAAAATAGTCATGAAAGAATGAAAAAAAAAAACAAAAGAATTAAGTAAATGTACGTATAACTAATTGATACAACTAAGTTAACAATACAATTATACTAAAGCAGCAATATCATTTCAGGACATCACTACCTTTAAAAACTATCAAATTAATGAACTCCGTAAATATCCCTTTTTTTTTGATTTTATTCTTTGTTGGTTGCTTTCCTTCAAAATGCTCAGAAATTAGAGTCGATTTCTACATTTATTCATATTTTGTGGAGAGAAAAAAAAAGATGATGTATCAAACTGAATGGAAAGTAATAATTAAATCCTTTTTGCATGCACGCCATCATTTAACAAAATAAACTGGATTTTTGATTAATTAATACATAATTTCCTCAAATAGTAATTTTGATCGATGGGTTAAACCAAGCATTTTATTAATTAAACACGAAAATTAAAGGGAGAATTTTGAACTGAGGGGAGTGACTCAGAAATTAAAAAAACCCTTTTTTTGTTTTTGTCTTTCTTACTGACAAAAAAGAAAAAAAAATTAATTTAATATTTTCTTATTGCCGTTACTTGAAAAGGCCTTGAAAATCAAAAAAAAAAAAACATAAAAAATAAGAATTTTTTTTTCATTCCAGATAGGTCTTAAAAAAATTAAACACAAGAACATAAATAATACACTCCTACAAATACAGGGCAATAAAAATATCTAAAAAAAATAAAGATTAGAAACCTTCAAATTTTTATTACTGTACATAAAAGAAAAATTAAAAAAAACATTATAACAAACCTCTAAAGTCACTTTTCTTCTCATTAAAAATGTTAAGACAAATTTAGATAAAAAAAATCATATTTGTTATAAAGAATCGACTTGAAAGTTATCTTTTCAAATAAGACTTCTTTAATATAAATCTAAATCCTTTTTAGGTTAGAAGGGGGAAAACGAATACACCCAAGCTTACCATGTTTTTTTACCTTTAGGGTTTCTTCAGAAAAAAAAGCAAAGAATCCTCTACTTATTCCACCAATATATACACCTCTTTATCCCCTTTTGAAAAAAAAAAAAAAGAAAATTTGATATTCCCAGCATCTAATTTATTAATTTTTCGTGTCCCCTTTATTCAGAACAGCCTCCCCCAAAAAAAACAACCTTTGCTTGCTCAAAACAATGAGATTTTCTATCCATCTCCCCTTTTGAGGAAACCACAATTTCTTTTGAGACAGAGACACGTTTTCTATTGTATTGTCACGCTGCTAATAAAATTTCCTACTAATTTTCTGTTTAAAAATTCGATGTACTTTCCCCTTTCAAAAATTAACTACGCGAAATATCGATACGTCGGGACAATAATGTTCTAGACTCCCAGACCCTGCAATTTCCTAAATAGAAAACAAAATTCCTCAATCTTTTTCTCAAACTTACTTTTTTATTTGTCTTCTTCATGTAAACAAACAAAGACAATTCTAGAAAACAATAGAATTTTGCAAAGACAAAAAAAACAAAAAAAAAAGAAATTCTCCCTTCTGTTTTCGGATAAGATGATATCGTTGTTATCGAGCTTGGTGTTTAAATGGCTATACAATTTTGTGTTACACACAATCTCATTTATTTATTTATTTTTTTTTTAGTATATAAGAAACAGTATATTTGAGCACACTCCAGCAGTATCGCTTGCATCTCTTCTTCCCTTTCAATACGTTAACTAATTTTGTTCCCTCTGCCTCTCTTTGCCTCCATTGTCCATTCAGACACAAAGCAAACATAAACACACGTACACAAGAATACAAAAGATAAAAAAATGCAATTCAAGACTATCGTTGCTGCTTTCGCTACCGTCGCTGCTGTTCAAGCTGCTAAAACCTCTAAGGCCTCTAACGTCACCAACGCTACTAACGCCACCAACGGTACTCACTCTTCTGTCTCTACTGGTGCCGCTGCCTCCAACACCTTAAACGCTGGTATCTTCGGTGCTGCTGTTGCTGCTGGTGTTGCTTTCTTATTCTAAGTTGAATAAATAAGTACTGAGTACTAAATATACTTATAGAATAAGAAATGATACGGCTTTACATTGTTCATTTACTTAATAATTTTCTTCTTTTTGCAAATTTTATTGATATTTTTTTCATCTAATATTCTGGAATAATTTTTAACTTTTCTTATATTATAGTGGACAATTATTAATGGGACTCTTTGATATGTTATCATTTATTTTTTCCAGTGGTCTCAAGGTTACTATAGATATATCTATATATATATATGTAAATGAATTTGTTTGGTAGTGTTGATACTTCAAGAACAATTGTTCTACATATATATATTCATTTTGTATTTATATAATTTTATTTACACATTCATATACGTCTAGTTGTAATTTTTTTTAATACTTAATATTTTTTACGTTATACCTATTTGTTGTTTCTTCATTTTTTTTTTCTTTTATTGACTCTATTTATTAATTTATCTATACACTTCAGTTTTCCGTTCTTTCAAGCAAATAATAATATTACTAAAAACCTATATATCCATATAGTCTATTTCCTCAATGTCAATAATACTTTTCCACGTATATGAATCATAAAAAAACATTATATATATATATATAATGTTCCTATCATATTGACTAGTACATATATCTTGATTAAAGAAAAAAAAAAAGAAATACCCTGTTAAGATTATTACATGTCCTTATTTAATAAAAAAATCGGTACCACAAACTTATTTATGCTTTACCAATCTTCCAGTTAGTCGCAAAATTTGAATAAAGCAATAACACTTTTTGGTTATAGTTACCCGGCACAAAGTCACGAGACTCTATGAGTTTTTCTGACTAACCTCTCTTTGCTTCTATTGGTGTCATTTTTGTCAAGTGACACAAATTATTTAATAACCAATTAATATTAATAAAAACAGAATTTGGTTCAAACTTGTCATTAATTTCAAACTTATTTATTTTACAATCCATTTTTTCTTTTTGACTGTTTTATCTTACACTAATTCAATTATCATTTCTGCTCTAGTATCAAACACTTAGACTAGAAATACAACAAAACAAAATATTTATTCCTAATGAAATTATCAAATATTATTTTACTAAATTTATTTTCATCAACCTCTTTATCATATCTTATCAAAACAGAGAACCTTAACAATATTGAATTGTCTAATTTGGATGTAACCGGTCAGGAAAGATTTAATAACAACCCGCATTATATTCATAATAATAAAAGAACAGGAAATGACACAAAAGATGATAAAGAATCCCAACAAGAAAATACAGTCCAAAACGATGAAATTTTATGTCCAATGGAAAGTCTTATCGTTGAAAGACAAAGTGATTTATCAATATTAGATCATTGCAACACAATCTTTAATGATTTGATTATCACTTCGGAGTATAAAGAAAATGTTTTAGATTTAAAAAAATTAACCACCATTCAAGGCCATTTAATAGTAGACAATTGTGACACTTTAATTAAATTTGTGGCCCCAAATTTACAAAAAATTAATGGAGATTTTGTATTAAACTCTTTAACATCAATAGTAATTTTAGAAGTACCCAATTTGATTGACGTTAATTCTATTCAATGGAAAATTCTACCAATTTTAAATCAAGTTGAAATTAATCCAAATATAATGGTCCGTGAAACAATAATCATTTCAGACACATCCATCTCCAATTTGGAAGGGTTCTATCCAATTAAAGAATTAGACACGTTTAACATCAATAACAACAGGTTTTTGGAAACTATTAAAGCAAGCTTAGTCAATGTTAGAACACAATTTACAATTCATGCAAATTCAAAGGATTTGCAAATTGAATTACCTTTTTTACAAGATGTTGAAAACATGACAATTAGGGATGCACACTCAATTTGGTTACCAAATTTAAAAACTGTCAGAACTAACTTGGAGTTTATTGAAAATGGTTGCGTTGATTTAGATTTAGGAACATTAGAGACTGTCGGTGGAACAGTTGGAATTATTGACAATAACTATTTATCCAAAATGTATTTTAATAATGTAACAGATATTCAGGGTGGGCTAGTCATTGATAATAACCCAAGATTAGAGAGTATTGACACCTTCCAAAAATTGAAAACAATTGGAGGTGCAATTCAATTTAAAGGAAGTTTCAAAGATACAAGTTTTCCTAATCTTAAATTAGTTAAAGGTAGTGCCTTTATTAAATCTTCATCAGCTGAGATGGATTGTAATAAATGGATTAGACCTCTAAATGGCAGATCAATTATTCGTGGGGGGAAAATCAAATGCACGTCACACAAGAAGCAAAATTCTATTAGTTTGGATGAAGATGGTAAGATCATTGATATGCAGCAAAATGAAGTTAGTGATGAAAAAGCCAATGTCACGGTCATTCCAAATACTGCAACAACCAGTCCACATTTAAAATGGGGGCAACTAATCTTTCTAGTAACTTGTCTGTTGATGCTACACCTCTGAATAAAATTTATACAATTTTTTTATTCTTTATTTTCTGTCCAGAAACTTTTTAATATTCATAAGTAGGCACAATACATTGATAGATAATTATATACTTGCTATTAATGCATAATCTATATTGTTTTATTGTTAATACATAAATATATTTGCAAAAATGAAAAAGAGATGCCAAATTAAACATACTAAGCAGAAAATATAGACTTACTTTCGCTTGATTGTATGATATATTCAATTATTTGATTTGGCAACTGTTTTTTCAAGTCATTCAATATTTCCTCATTTAACGATTTTGTTCCATGCAAAGGTACCATAAGCTTTCTAATTTTAGATGATGAAACGTTGATATACTTTGGATTGTTAGATAATATATTAATCTTATGGCCCCATTCTTTTGGTATCAGTGGTTCATATTTACCCTGTAATATGTCTTGCGAATAAGTTGATTGATTTGTAAAATCTTCAGACTCATTATCATTAACATTTGATCTTGTCAAACAACAGAATTCAACATTTTTCATAAAATGTTGCAGTACTACTGCTAGAGCCTGTGGGATATAATATTTTGGATCAAATATTCTTATAATGGTATCAAATCCAACAAGGTAAACAATCACTCCCTGATTGAAAAACTTTTTTCTGATAATAGAATCCTTGTCAACAAATTTACCAAAGATAGTTAATCCAACATAAGTAGACAAACTTTCAAAATTTTTATTTAATAACCTCGACATAATACACATCATGTCCATTCTTTTATCAAAACTTGCCGGTTTTGCCTCTTTATCAGCATTCTGAACCGATAATAGCAATAACACATGAATTTTCTTGTTAGGGTACGACTGAGAATAATATTCATATGATTTCTTGATCAGTGTATAATGACCCCAATGCGGTGGATTAAAAGAGGAATCAAGCACCAAAAGAATAGGGTTCTTTTCACCAGACTCTTCATCTGGTAGTATTCTGTCATTTCCTTCCACAATAGTAAATTCTTGGGTATTCTTATTAATCTCAAAATCTAAATATTTTTGTAAACATGATGTAAAACCAGAGGTTAACTCCATATTATCTTTTTAAAGTCCATGCAGATCCGTTCTGAAACTTATGTACGTTTTATTGGATTGAGTCCATCCAACACTTGAAAGGGCTTTTTTTTTGGAGGCAAGAGTTTATAAAAGCTAGAATCTTTTCTGGCAGCATACAAGAAAAAAAATACAAAGAAAGAAGATATGCACCTTTCACATGATAAATAAGAACTACCACAAAACAAAAGTACTTGATTTTCCAATACTGTTTTAGATAATCCAACAAGTAGGTGTGCATAAATAGTCAGTAGTAAAATCATTCTTTTAATCACTACTGATTACGTAATAAACAATAAGTAATATAAAATCTATTTATGTAAAATGTAAAACAACTATAAATATACAATCAATCTTGTTTATTCATGTACGAGCCATAAACCTTTAATCCTTCTTTTCGTGACATATGGACGCAAAAACAAATATAATAAGAGACATACTAATATGGAAACTACTAATTTACCTGTCTCAAAGTTTGGGTCAAGAACATCGAATGACCCTGATGGTGTAATCCTAGAACAAAATATATCATGCCCAACATCACAGACAATAGAAGTAGATTCTAAATTTGTTGCAATTGAACCAAGTTTAGATAATTTGCCAAACACCAAATCTCTTTTATGAGTAATAACAAACAGATCATTGATTGGGATAGTTGGAATGTATGAACTGGCCATAAATTCCTTTTTATCATCATCAGTCATCTCAGATTCTGTTTTTTTTCTTGCATCAATGATATATTTTGGCAAAAAGGTAATTTGCCCATTTGCTAATTCCAGTATAATAGATTTCGTTGTTATATCAAATTTAGTCTCCGAGATGCTCATCTTGTTAATAATTTCAGGATAATAATATGAGCGTGACATATGCTTTGGTTTGATTGATTGTTTTAATGGATTGAAGTTTTCATTATCAGGATCAGATATTCTTTCATTTGGTATTAAAGATTCGTATAATTCAATAACGTTAATTTTTTGTTCAGGGATAGGTTCTAAGCTAAAATATGAATAGATAACCCAATGCTCACCAATAAGTATATTAATTGGATAATCTATATCAACATACTCCCTGTCATGCATCTGTGATACCAATATTTCACCTTTCAAAGTATCAATAATGTTAATATAAATCTTATTAGTAATTTTGTTAAATACAATATAACTGGCAATATTTGGATATAAATATTTGTAAAGTACAGTTCTATTACCTAAGACCAAACCAGGATTAACTGTCTCAACATCATGTCTATAGGAAAATGCTACAATTTTTTCATTTGGATTATCTAGAGTTATTTGCCATGTTGGAATAACTTTATTTGTGTTATTAAGGACAACATGTCCTTTAATTGTAGTATTATCATGAGTAACAAAAAATCTCGTACTATGAATATTGTTATGTATATTTCTTAATGAAACGATCATATCAATTCGATTAGAATCCATGTCTTTACAATCCAATTGAACATGGTAGGTTTTATCATTATGACTTAATCTATTAATGTCCAATATATTACAATTAGCATTAGGTAATGAATCCTTGAAAGTTCCATTTTGCTTAAAAGTTGGTTCAAGCACTGGCTTTAACAAATTCCATATTTCATAATCACCTTGGTCATTAAATATTATTAGTTGATTCAAAGTTGCATCCCAATCAAAACTTGAAACAACATTAGATAATTTAGATTGAATTGACCAAATTTTTTCACCTCCTCTGTTAATGTCCAATGCAATAAGTTGTCTATTCTGAGTTAGAACAACTAACAATTTCTTAAACCCAAATATTAAATCGTTTGAATTTCTGAGAATTAAGCTTTTTTCACTAGTAACATTTTTCTTTAGATCAATATTAAAAAAATCAGTTATCATTCTGCCTGGAGAATAATGATGAGCTTTAGCATATTTCTTTAATCTATTGAAATTTGTTTTCACCCTAAAATTATAAGCCTGCCAAATATTATTAAAAGTGTTTTCATCATTCAATTCCATGCTAATGGAGTCCATAGAATGATCAATAATATCGACAAACTCGAAGTCCACAATATCTGTTACTGATTCATCCCTATACCATGAATTTGTAGAGATATCATTAGTTAAATTATGATAAAAATAGGTTAAATCATTAGTAGATAATAAAATCTCTAATTCTTCTAAATAGTCGGTCTTTAAATACTCAATACCTTTAAAGTTGCTTGGCAATGGAATAGATATGACTGTCAATTTAGATTCTGGATCAATCACCTTTAACATATTCTCCTCCAAGGTGATCACTATATTTTTATAATTAACCTTATTACAAAGGGAAGGTATAGTGTAATTTACATCCATGCTGGATATTTCTTTTAAATAAATATCTTTATTTAGTATAGAAAGCTGAGATGTAGCATGATCTTCATCATATAAAAGAAGATTTGCCTGTAATTCATCATACTTAACATCTACAATTCTTGAAGCAGTCACCCTTCTAGTTATTAAATTACCGTTGGTACGATTAACCAAAGATAGTAAACTTATATTATCAATATTAGAAACGATCAAAAATAGGTCTTCTTCAATATAATCACCAACAATGCATCTATATTCACCTATTGATTGCAAAGCCCAATCTGTTACACCAACCTCATCAATAAAAACAGCAAAAGTTAATCTTAGAAGTGAGAAAACCAGACAAAGCCAATTAGCCCACCACATTATTAAAGGAATCTGAGGACTAATTATATTCTTTGTATGTGTATATGTATGTCTTTATTATTATTTTATATCAGAGATTATGAGCAACCCGGCTAGATAGTCTATTCCATAAAATGTCCAATATTAAAACTACACTAATTTATTATATAAATTTTCGATAGTTTATGGAGGTGTACTCTAATTGAGTATTCCTACGTATGTTTACCTCTATACTTTTCTATGTACGAGTGAACGTATACAATTTTTCAACTAACCTTATATTTCTCAATTTTTTAGTTTCTTAAAGTTCGAGCAATATTCAAAAACGTAATTGAAAATAGAATCATCTAGAGCCAAATGAAAATGAAGTGAATGAAAGATAACATTAAAAAAGATTGAGCCACCATCTAGAAAACGATGAATAACAGGAAAAAAGCAAGGAGAATATTTGATATTATTTATAAATAAGGAGACGGTAGTTTTATAAACTTTCATATATATTGAATATATGATAATAAAAAGATCACTTAATAACATTATTAATAATAAAAAAGCATGAACACACACATGTACTTATTAACATTGTATTTACTCGTCATTTTTCTTTTTTATTGATGTAGGAATAAATTTAATACTCAAAGATGTGTCTAAAGCCAGATTTATCCATGGATCGTGCAAAGTCCAGATCTCATCTAAATCCAGATTTTCCTTAGATTTCATGGCTGGATCAATAATTATATTTCTAGCTAGAGCTTTTGTAGGAATGCTTGATGACTCTGAATTTTCGTCATTTGAATTAGAATACTCAACAGCATTTACCTTTGATAAACTATATGAATGCTTAAGAAGATGTTCTCTCCAGTTTTGATTTTTTTTGCATAATTCCGTGTATTCTTCTTCCCAACCAGGCCGTATTAAAATAGCATTACTTAAAATACTACTATTCTTGTTATCTATGTTATTATGTCTATTAATTTCCAGATTTTCCCTCATAGATAAATAATATTCTAATAGATCTAAATATTTTCCAAATGACATTGGTTTATAGTCAATAGGACCAAACCATTTAATAACTGGATTAGCTTGTTCCTTTTGAGCTTTAAGGATAGCCATACTTTGTCTCAGTTCAGTGGCATTTAATGTTTTTGTTTGTATATTTTCCCTTTCAGCTGACCCTAGAGAATTTCTATCATTATCATCATCCCACGACATATCTTCTGTATTTCTATTTCCATTCTTATTAATCTGGTCAGTTTTGATATCTAAGCTAGAATTTACAATCTTGACTATTTTTATTGAATCAATGCTTTTATCGTCTTTGTAATAATAGAATTTAATAATATCATTGAAGAATTTTTTATCTCTCATTAATTTTGCTTCATCGTACCAGGGATCAAATGGTAGTAACATTAACCTACAAAACTCTAAACATGATTGTGATAATAAGACAACACCTGTCAATAAAGCACCAATTTTCCTCCAAGTCAAATATCTACCAGACTGGAAACGAGTGGTCATCACTGTTGTCTGTGGATTAGCGAATCTATTCAAACTTGGTGGCAAATTATAATAAGTACTGCTATTACTGAATTTGACCGGCATACGGCTAGTAGTAGATAATTTATGGAACCTATAGAAGGCATAGACACCAATAGCTGTCTGAATAGATAACAGTGCCCAAAGTCCCTTTCTGTTATCTGCGGCAGGAACTAAAGGCCCCCATAATTTTAAACCTAAACTCGGTCTATTAATGAACACTTTTGAATCACTATTTTTGTCATCATTATTCCCATTGCCATCATCAAACAATAAATTGTTATTTGAATTATCTTTGGAATTATTTGACATCTTAGATTGTTTCCCTCCCTCTTGTACTACACAGAATTAAAAAAAAAAAAACAAACTAAAAATCAAAAACTCTTCAAAACAGTAAGATCGTGTATAGAATCTTATAGTTGAAGGCTCTATATATGTTAAGAGTACTCCTCAAGTAGCAAAGGTTACCACCTCAAATATGCTGTTTATCATATATGCTTAAAAATAAACGGCACTTTCATATTAATATTAGAATGAAATTTAGCTTTTTTGTCTATTTATTTATTTTTTTCATTTTCAGCTGATCGTGCTTCATTTAATTGTACATAGAAGACAAGCAAAATCACACACACATGGATACCCATATGTACATTTGCTTAAAAACCTGATAGATTCTTGCATCAGGGTGCAATGATATAGTAGCGAAATATGTTTGTAGAGATTTGACTTACATATATGTTTATATGTTTTAGCTAGAACCAAAAAAAAAAATCTATATCTATATATCAATATATATCTATTCAAATCAGTGTGTGATTTTATGTATATGAAAAAAACAAGGAGAGTTAGAAGTTAGGAAATGACTAAGGGAGATCCTCACAATTCATCGTGAACGTCGGTTTTTTCAGTTTCATCTTCATCATCTTCTTGTTCTTGTTCTAATTCTTTAGCTTCTTGATACTTTTCATAAATACCCTTACCATCAACATCGTTACCACCGTTTTCGTGAATAAATTCCAAGAAGGATTCTAAAGTTCTAGAGCCACTGTAAGTGACAGGTTCGGAATTCTTACCAGCTGGATATAGGATGATGGTTGGGAAACCTTCGATATCTACAGAGGCAATATCGTTGGCAGTTGCGTCGACTTCTGCAATAAGGACCTTCTTGTTAGCCGACTTATCAAAGGCGTAGACATCAGCTAATTCTTCGTAGACTGGGGCCAATCTCTTACAGTGACCACACCATGGAGCGTAGTATTTGACAAGAACATCCTTCTTTGGATCATTAACGATCTTTTCGTGGGTGGTAGCAACCAATTTGAAGACATTAGCTTCTTGTTCAGTTGGTTCAGGTTCAGACTTGATAGTTGGTTCCAAAGAACCCTTTAGGAATTGTTCTACATGTTTAATGATATCTTTAGATTTAATGGTGTAAGGTTTCTTTAGAGCCAAGAATTCCTCCTCAGCCAATTGAGGCAAAGCATATTTAAAGTTGGAGGTCAAATTGTGGATAACGAAGGCAGGGAATTGTTGTTTAATGTTGACATTTTCGGCGTGTCTTCCGAACTTAGTTGAATCCAAACCGACGAAATTGATTTGGCCTCTATATTTGGTGGCCAAGGAAACGAAGTCCTTGACATATTTCTCTCTTTCCTCTTGTGATGTGTAGAAGAAGTAAGCCAGTGGCAATTGAGATTCCATATATTGTTGGAAAGTTTCACCGTTGATATCACCGAAGAATGGGATAGATTGGGTCTTAATCCAGGAGACCAACTCGGATTGAAGGTCTTCTGCGTCCTGCTTAGCCTCAAAGACGAAAGGTTTGAAGTTTTCTTTGGCATCAGCCAAGTACAATTCCAAACGACCTGAAGTCTTTTCGGAGGAGACGTTCTTCAATGGTAAAGAGATGAAAACAAAATCGTCGAACAACTGGTCAGCGACGTCGTGGAAAGTTTGGTTCAATTGTAAGTCAGAATTGACGATGACAGGTAGTGTTGAGTCTCTGATGAACTCCTTGACACTTTCTGTGGAGTTGAATAGGTTGACGACTGGCAAGGAGTGTTTAATCATTGTGTTGACGATGGAGTCGTTTGTACGAGCGCCGAGATAGTCCTTTGAAAACCCGTTTTTATAGATCTTTAGAGTTGGGTAGCCAGGGATGTTTAAATCACGGCAGAATTCTTGGTTTGCCTCACAATCCAATTGAACCAATGGGATATTTAGATCAGATAAAGTTTCTGCGGCCTTGACGTATTCTGGACCTAGTCTTTTACAGTGACCACACCATGGAGCGAAGAACTCTGCTAAGAATAGGTCATTGTCCTTAACAAACTGGTCGAATTCATCAGCATCAGAGATTTTCACAACTTTTGAGTCATCTGGAGCAACAGCAGATATATCACCAGGTTGAGAAAGAACACTATCGACCAACAAGGTGGCCAGTGTAAATAATACAGATTTAGAAAATAACATTTCTTTTTTTTTTTTTAAATTTTAATAATATTATGTTATTTTAATTTTTTACCTTATTATATTTCCTTGATAAAAATAGGAAAGAAACAAGCAAACAGGAGGGAAAGACTACTAATGTCAACTAGAACCCTCACAAGCAATGTATAAATAGCTAAATATCATATGTATGTATATATACATATATGAACGCATGTGTGAGTGTATATATATATATATATATTGTAAAATTGATAGGTCGAAAGGCGTTTGGGATAAGATGGAGAGATAAACACAAAGAATTTGTCTGTCTGGACATATTTCACACACATAGAAACAAACGAAAAGGAAAAGAAATTTAAAGAACAAGGAAAAAAAAAACAAGAAAAAAAAAAAAAAAAAGAAGGCCACGGTGGCCAAACCCACACACCACACACACACACAACAAAAAAGGGGGGGGAGGAGGAGGAAGAAAAAGAAAGAAATATATTACGTAAGAGTTGTGTCGATCCATACGTGCAAAATAATACCCGGTAACGTGTCGCGTCACGTGACTGTTCTTGCAAATTGGCGGTACTTTGTACAGTTAAACCATATATACATATATATATATATATATACATATATATATAATCATTTGGTGTTGCTAGGCCGATCATGCCTATCCCCCTTAACATTCATGCGTCTTCCACGCCACAGGAAAAAAAAAGAAAATCCCATTTGGAGTCGTATTACAAGCCCTTCTGGAGATACTACAGTAAGAAGCAATAGGAATTCTACTGTAGAACAACACAAAAACATGTAAGTAGAATCTTCTCTTGTTTTTATGTCTTGTTCAATATAATGTAATATAATATGGTGTGATATAATATAATAAGGCCAAGCTAAGCCAGGCTAAGAGGTCACGTGGAATTCAACATCCACACACCAGACAAAGAAGGGGACGGCAGCCGCAAAAAAAAAAAAAGAAAACAAAGCGAAACAGAAAACAAACAACAAAGAAAACTGCAAATTGTCCGATTTCCTTGCTGTGTTTCTTCTTTTGTTATTTTCTTATGCTATTTTACCCCGCACAGACAGCATTGTGGTGTGTGGGTGTGGGTGTGGGTGCCTGCCCCCCCCTTCTCCTTTCCCCTTCTCTCCACCCACCCCTTATTTCGTGTATATTTCCTTTCTTTGGTTGTTTTCTTTTCTTGTCTTTTTCATTCAATGTGAGAGACAGGCACACCAACACACAGGTACACAGACAGACAGAGACAAACATACCGTACCGTGCGTATATACATACCGTACATACATACGTAAATAGATATCTATTATCTATCTATCCATCTATCTATCTATCTATCTATCTATCTATATATATATAGGTCTATATTTATATGGCTATGAATTTCGTGCCTTTAATGATCTTTTTTTTTTTTTTTTTTTTCTTATTCATTCATTAGAACTCTCTATTATAAAACTATTTAAAGGTTAACAACATCAACATCAACTAGATATTTAGAATAACCCCGTTGTAACTCTACTCCCTCCCCTCCCCTCTCCATCCTGGAAAAAAAGAAAAAAAAAATACACAATGTCATTTGACGATCTACACAAAGCTAAAACACAACAATTGAACGATGCTGTGGATTCCATCGTTAAAGAATTCGAAATTACTCCAGAGAAGTTAGAAGAACTGACCGAGTATTTCATTGAACAAATGGAAAAGGGTCTGGCTCCCGTGGAAAATAAAACAACAGATAAAGGGCTCCCCATGATCCCTTCCTTCGTCACTAGTACCCCCAACGGTACCGAACAAGGTATCTTACTAGCCGCAGATCTTGGTGGCACTAACTTTAGAGTCTGTTCCGTCACTCTTAATGGTGATCACACCTACTCCATGGAACAAATGAAATCCAAGATCCCAGATGAACTGTTAGAGTCCAAAGACGTCACTTCCGATCAACTGTTCGGGTATCTTGCTAGAAGAACTTTGATCTTCTTGAAGAAATACCATCCTGACTATCTTTCTTCTTCCTCCACTTCTCCTTCAACCTCTGAATCTCTACGTCTGGGTTTCACCTTTTCTTACCCAGTGGACCAAACCTCTTTAAACAGCGGTACCTTGATCAGATGGACCAAAGGGTTCAACATCCCAGACACCGTCGGCAAGGATGTCGTCCGTCTATACCAAGACCAGTTGAACCAGCTGGGCCTTGAATTCGTCAACGTCGTGGCCATGACCAATGACACAGTAGGCACCTTCCTTTCTCACTGTTACACCTCGAATAACACAGACTCTATGACCACAGGGGAGATCTCCGAACCCATCATCGGCTGTATCTTTGGTACAGGTACCAACGGTTGTTACATGGAAGAGGTCAACAAGATCACAAAGTTGCCTGCAAGCCTACGTGAGAGATTGTTGAAGGAGGGCAAGACCCACATGGTCATTAACACAGAATGGGGGTCCTTCGATAATGAACTGAAACACCTACCGGTCACCAAATATGACGTGGACATAGACCAGAAATTCTCGGCTAACCCGGGGTTCCATCTGTTCGAAAAGAGAGTCTCCGGTATGTTCCTTGGTGAATTGCTAAGAAACATCCTAGTCGATTTACATTCAAGAGGCCTGATCTTTAACCAATACAGAACAAAAGAACAACTGCCACATCGTTTACAAACCCCCCTTCGAACTGGATTCCGAAGTGCTTTCACACATCGAAATCGATGATTCCACCGGGTTGAGAGAAACAGAACTTTCCTTGTTGCAATCGCTAAGGTTACCAACCTCTCCATCCGAGAGATTGCAGATCCAGAAATTGGTACGTGCCATCTCAAGAAGATCTGCATACTTGTCCGCCGTCCCATTGGCAGCAATCACTATCAAGACAGGCGTCCTAAACAAGAGGTACCATGGTGAAGTAGAGATTGGTTGTGACGGTTCCGTCGTCGAATACTATCCAGGTTTTAGATCAATGTTGAGACATGCATTGGCATTATCACCATTAGGTGCAGAGGGAGAAAGAAAGATCCACATCAAACTTGCTAAAGACGGTTCTGGCGTCGGTGCAGCTTTATGTGCATTAGTAGCATAACACAACATTCACACATGTTTCTCCGTCTTCATTTTATTTTATTTTATTTTCTTTCCCTTTCCTTTTTTTCTTTAAATTCTTTTGATTTTTTTTTTTCTTTTCGTTTCTTTTATTTTCTTATCCTTCTAATAAATACACATATATATGATACGATATAATACGATCTATATAAGCAATGACAATAAAATGACTTTAATTCTTTAATGTTAGTTTTTATTTTTATTTTTCACACAAAATAACAATAAGCATCTTGTCGTAGATACACAACTGCACGTAGTTTAATGTAACGACATCGCAAGTCGTACCTTCTAACTGTTCTGTTAACAAGTTTACATTCTTATACCGTCTGAGTTTCGCCAGATGTAAGTAGTCCCGTGTGCACGTGACAGGTCCAGCCGTCTTCAAAAGACTGAGGAAAGCCAAACCCTAATGATTCTTCTTCAACCCTAACCAAAAGGTAGATACAAGCTGCACTGAACAAAAATCGCAGAGAGGAGGAAGAAAAAAAAGAAAAAAAAGGTAAAGGGGTGCTGCAAAGGAAGGTAAGAGAAAAGATTGAAGACTATATAGGTTCAATAGTAAAATATATCTATTGACACAGTTTTTTATTTTTTTACGGAGTCAGTGTAGTTGTGAAACTTGTATTAGTTAATACTTATATTGAACTGAGTGTGACTCAAATGCATAACTACAACTATAATTCTTGGACATCAAGGAAAGTGTCCTGTATATATTGAAGAGGAAAAAAAAAATTGAAAGATGTCGTTTAACAAGATTCAATTGACGAAATTATTGATCCACAGTTTAAAAGAATTGGGTTATGATGAAACAAGTATGACTTTACAGCGTGAAAGTGGAGGTATACAAATAGAATCTAATTTAGTGCAGAATCTTTTCCAAAACATTAGAAAATCATATTATTTTGATATCACTTTCAAATTATTATCTCAATTACCTTTGATCTCTAATATTAATCCAAGTGGAGTCACTTTATACCAGACTTTATCTCAAATCGGATATTTTGCAAACAAAGATGAAACTACGGATGCCAAAAATCATATTAATTTTAGCATAGATAATAATAATAACAACAATGACAATAACCATCATATTATGATTATTGACCATTTTCATAGACAGTATGAGTTATTTAAATCTGTATCAAAACAACTTAACACGATTCCCTCAGACCAATTACCCTCATTTGTCATGTCTCTGCAGATCATGCTGCTTGTCCAAAGACAATATTTTATCGAACTTATTTCCATTAGTCATAATTTTAATCAATCTATTAATTTCTTAAGAAACATTATCCAAAAGTATCACTCTCTATACCAAAGAGTATTCTCGTCTATCTCAATTTCTTTTAACAACACTATTGCAACTGACCAATTGTTGATGAAACACCCGGACCTGTTCTTAACTAGCTTGACCGAATTCATAACTAATCCCAAATTGATCAATCAGTTATATTCAACACAAAATTCCTACCAAGATGAACTTATAAAAATAATATCAAATATTATTGATCCGGATGAATTGATTCCTACTGGAAGACTGATTACTCTATTGAAACAATCTATTAAATATCAAAAATTGACTAGTGGTGTCAACATTTTTGATGACAACACCAGCAATTATAACGGTAATAGTAATAATAACAATAATAATAATACCAGTTTAGATTATTCTAAATATTCCTTATTGGAAGATAATAAAAACTTCCATGGAAAATATAAATTTGAAAACATTAAAACACTTTCAGTCAATAACAACAACAACAACAATAATAATAATAGGGATCCTAATGGTAACGAAATTTGGTATTTACTATTTTCTCCAGATGGTAAATATTTAGCTTCTTCAATAGCTGATTCTTCATCGGATAGGAAAATAAGTATTTATGATGTTGAGAATGATTTCCAAATTTATAAAATCCTAGCTGGTAATAACCAATACATACTTTATCTGTCATTTTCTCCCAACAGCCAATATCTGGCAGCTTGCCCCTTTAACGAGAATGCAAACATATATGACATTCATTCAAAGGGTGAGGCAGTCTCTGATGTCATCAATACATCAACCACTATAAGTGTCTACAATAATAGTCATATACCACTAAAAGAAAGAGTATTGCCAGAGATTATATATCCAATAGATTCTTTGAAGATTGAATATACACATAAACCTTCAACTCATAATCATGAGACTACATCCACTTCTTCGCCATCTTCGCCATCTTCGTCTCCTTCTCCAGCATTGAATTCATCGCCTTCATTATCTTCTGTATCCCCTGATCCAACAACAACTGATTCACATCCTTCCAAGATCTCCCCAAGAGTTTGGTGCTGTGACTGGTTCCATACAAAAAAACATGAGAATATTATTGTGTTTGGTTCTCCAGATAGAGATGTCATCTTCTACAATTTCAATACAAAGAAAACTATACTTCGAATGTCACAGATTTCTTCGTATTATCGATCGGATAACCAAAATCATAAAAAAGATTATTATCATGGACCATCTCGTCGTGCTAACAGTAGTAATACTCATGATGATAATGATGATAGACCTAATGACAGTGAAAGAGATGAAGAAAATGACCATAATTTCAATATAGATGATTCCTCTAACATCATTGAAAACGCCAATCTGTTCCCAAGGGTACATGATTTGAAGATATCAAACGATGATAAGTACTTAATATTAATGACACACAATGGAATTATTGACGTCTACGACATATCAAGCTTTCCGAATAACAACTTATTAAAAAGAAATAACAACTCCATATTGGAAAAATTTCTCCCACCAAGAGTAACACAATTAAATATTGGTAAAAACATGACATGTATTTCACTACCTGCACCAACTGACCTAAACATCTTTGAACGAAACAATGATATTGACAATTTTCAACATAACATGAGTTTCAAGTTGAATCATTTAGTGTTAATTAATTTGCAATTTAATGAAATTCAACTCTGGGATTATAAAGAAAATATATTGATTCAAAAATTTTTTGGCCAAAGGCAAGAACAATTTATTATTAGGTCATGTTTTGGTTACCAAAATAAAGTTGTAATTAGCGGTTCAGAAGATGGAAAGATTTATATTTGGGATAGATCAAATGGTAATATTCTTAATGTATTACAGGGTCATGCTGACAATAATATGATTCTAAATAATATAACTACAAATGGTACTTCTAACACAAGAAAGAAATTTACCAAAAATTGTAATGTTGTAGCATGGAGTCCACAAGATAAAGATCTCTTTGTTTCTGGTGGTGATGATGGGTTAATAAAAGTTTGGAAAATTACGTACTATTAATTACTTTATGGGATAAATAAACATACATAACGTTATTAATTATATATTCATTGAATAATAAATAATAAAAAGATATAAAAAGAATGAAAATAGAAATTCAAGGAATATTTGAGATTTGTCCATCAGTAGTAGAAATTGGTGGATTAAGTAAACTTAATTGTTCAGCCTCTATCTTCCCTCTATCTATATTTAGCATCTCTAAAAAAGGTAAAGAAAACATCAACAATGTAAATAAAAGATAAAACGCATATCTAATATTATGAGTTCTATCGGTTATCAAACCAATCAAAAAGGGACCTAGAATTGATGATCCCTTGTCTGTTATACTAAATAAACTAAAAAAAGTAGATTCTTTCCCTCTAGGAATAATTAAACTGAACACAGATCTAGACACGGCAGCAAGACCTCCGAGAGATAACCCATACCAAATGGCTAACATATACATTTCTAATTTATGTTTTAAACCTATATTTTGGAACAAAAAACCCAAGATTCCATAGAAGGGAATAACACAAGTCCAACAAATAATGAATATTAAAATTCTCTTAGGAGGCAGACTGAACCTCTTGGAAAGAAATTGTGGAATTATATATGCTCCAATCATGGCATTAATCATTGTTAAAATACTAATTGTTATCAAATTTAATGTAGTCATATTCAACTCGGTTTTAGAGAATAGCACAGCTGTGGAATTTATTGTTGTTGTTGAATCACTTATTATGAACCAACTTATTAAAAAGATCATAACATCTTTCAAGAGTCTTGCGTGTTTAAAAGATTCCCATAGTGATATCCAGCCATAACTAAAAATTCCCCAATTTGTGTGTTTGTTTAAAACATATTCTCTATTTGTATCTAATTGCGAAGTCCTTAATAGTGACGTATCAACGGAAGACGTTACTATATTTTCTGTACCTATATTTCTGAAATAAGTAAGAGGCATATCCTGAAATAACCAAAACATAGGTGATTGCCACATAATCCACCATATTCCAACAAATGCAATTGCCAATTGAATGTCCTGTTTTGACCTACTGCCATTTATAAGAAACATTGAAATAATTTGGACCAAAAGTGCACTTAAGTAACCTAAACTAGCACCTCGGCCACTTATTACATTTGTTAGTTTATCTTGTAATACTGATTTATTGGGTGCGTGAGCTACACTTTTATCATTCTGTATTGATTTGGTAACGAATACGGGTAACATAGAATTCCCTACTACATTAATGACGCCAAAACAAGAATTTGCTACGATATATAAAGCCGGTAATGAATATATTCGTGTGTTATTCAATCTAGATATTGTGTAAGTTGAAAAGGAACCCACAATGGAAAAAATCACTAAAATGTTACCTTTTAATTTAATAGAATTCCACTGATCGACAATCCCAGACACTGTTATGACTACAACAGTCTGTATTAAAACAGACAATGAAAATGTGTATAATGGAAAGCTCGATGTATCCACAAATATTCTGTGATTAAATAGAGGTACAACACAGTGCTCTGATGAATTCATACAAGGTTTCGAATGGTCCACCACTGTCACACCATTTATCCTGGCAAACTGCTCTAATAATAATGGGATGTATGTTGATACGACAGAAACAATAAAGGGCTCACTAGAGAAGCAATAAAAATACCAACCTTTGATATTGTTTTGTATTATCTGATTATTGTCTGAACTTTGTTGATCAGAAATTGTATTAGAGAATAACTGGTCAACAGGCTCTCGTTGGGGAAGAGACCCATAATTCATTACTAATTATGTGATAACAGTAATATCCAAAAAAGAAGAAAAAGAAGAAAAAAAAGATTGAGTGACAGATGGTAGTTAACAGGAGAATCTATAATGGAAGATTTCTATATCTGTTAAGGGGAAACTGATGATAATCCCTGTATTTTATATGATTCTTTTCCTGATGGAAACTTACACTAAACCGAGAATGTACCTTCAAAACAACTATATTTTGCCTATTTCTTGTACCAAAGTTCAACTGTGTTTCAGATGACATGAAGATATCTTCCTGCTGTTGCTGCTACTGCTCTGTAAGTGTTCAAATATCAAACCCTTTAAAAGTAACATATTTCTCTCTGTTTCGAACGTTTTTTTTCTATCTTTTTCTTCCTGGACATTATATTTTTCCCCCATTTCCAAAACTAACAGAGGTTGCTAATTGAGGAATGCTCCATTCACAAAGAAAGGTGGGTAACAGTAAATAAAACCACTGGGTTTTGCCGTATTTTACAAATTCCTATTGATAGAATAATATAGCACTAAGAGAGCAACACATATACATACACCTGGGTGAAAACAAAGTCACAACATTTTTGAAACTTTTCAATATCTAATTAGAATCTTTAAAAAAAAAACAGCTACACAAACTACGTAGCTTTTATTTGTTATACTTATAAAGATAAGTAGGTAAAGGTATAAATATATATAACGAAAAGTATGATACATGTCAAATGTGAAAAATAGTTGCGTCTTATATTATGAATTATCTCGATCTAATACAGATTTTTTTTATAAAAAAAAACATATCCGTGGCATGTTTTCTTGTCTAGTTAATTCTCAAAAAAACAATGGGATAAAATAATTAAGTTGTTACAATTTTAATAAACGTATTCAGTTATTCTCAAATTATTTGTAAAAAATTTAGCAGATGGAAATTGTTTTGTATATGAAACATCTGATTATATCTCCAAATAAATGTGGTAATTAATAGAAGATTAAATAGAAAAGCAAAGAGGTAGAATTATACTCTTTCTTTCTTTTTTTTCTTTAAAAAAAAAACTTAATAACAAAATATATTGATTATATGAACTATGAAGATTGGTTAACTTCAACTGGAACAGAACCTTCTTTGGAAGTGTCTTCAACTGGAATGGATTTTTCAACATCAGTAGTGGAAGTTGAAGTGTCATCCTGTTCAACTAAGCCCTCAGCAGATTCATCTGCTACAGTCCCTTCGTTGGTTGATTCATTAGATTCAGCAGTAGAATTTTCACCATCCTTTTCTTCACCCTTTTGTTGTTGATGGTTGCGGTTATTACGGTGGGAGTGATGATTGTGGTTACGGTAATTGTGGTGATGTGGTACAGTGACCATCTTTAACATAAATTCATCTAAATCATTACCAGATAATGTCTTATGAATTTCAACTTCAAAAGCTGGTTTCTCTGGTAACCATTTTTCCCAATTCTTGGAACGGATGAAATATTTAGTCAAAGGAGATGGTTCAGTAACACTTTTCTTTTCATTCTCTTGCCCTTCCTGTTCTTGTTCTTTTTCTTGTACTTGCTCCTTTTCTTCTTCTTCTTGAGTGCTTTCTTCAACAGGGTCAATAATTTGCTCACCTTGAGCCACTTCAACAGTAGCATTTTCATTGAAAACAATTTCTCTCAAAGCAGCCATAATAATATTCAAATCACCACCAAAGGACATGTTTAGTAGTCTGTAAAATTTAGACAAAAGCGATAAAGGAACGTACCCATCTTTAGATAATTGTTGTTTTAGGTAATCATCTGTTACAAGATTTCCATCTGATAAATAATATTCGATTTGTCTAGCCACACTATTCACAGCCATCATTGAATAATGGAATGGATATAACATAGAATATAATTGAGCCATCTGTTGAGGTCTAAAAGAGTGATGCTTTTGATTGTTATTGTTATGACGGAAATTGGTGTTATTATTATTTTGTTTGGAAGTAAAGCCATTTTGTGCTTGCCCTTGCCCTTGTTGTTGTTTGTTTTGGAATTTTCTGTTATTGTTAGTGTTAAAATGATGTGAATGATGTTTGTTGTTAAATCTTTTTTGTCTGCTATTATTGTTATGGGAATGCTGTTGTTGTGGTTCTTGCGGCTGTTCTTCAGAAGTTTTTACTGGAGCATTAGAATCATTAATTTCAGTAGATGTTTGCTTCTCATTTACTGTGGAAGCTGTGGTAGTTTCTGTAGCTATAGTAGTAGTAGTAGAGACAGAGGTGTCTTCATCGGAAGAAACAGTAGGTTGAGAGGCTTCTCCATTCTCAGTCTTTTCTTGTTGCTTATTTTGATTAGAATTCTTCTTATTCTTCTTAGAATGATTTTGTTTGTTTTTACTATTATTTGAGTTTCTTTTACCGTTATGAGTATGACGATGATTCTTATTTTTACTACCATTTTTACTGCTGTTATTAGAAACAGTAATAGATGCTTTGATTGGAACCCATTTGGTGGAGGTGTTGGATTTGATAGATGGAGTTGGACTCTTTTTCTTTAAGGACTCAAAATCTTCAACAGAGATGGATGTAACTGGAATATCTTTGTTAACAGATTTCCAAGGAGAAGAAGTTGGGATAGGAGCAGGAATTAGATTAGCTGCTGGTGGGATAGAAGATTCCTTTTTATTTTCAAATGAGTTAACATTAGACTCAGTTTGAGTCTTTTCTTGGACATTTTCTGCAGGTTGCACAGTTTCTTTAACTGCAGTCTCAGTAACGTTGGACATATTTGGTTGGATGTTTTATTATTATTGCCGATCTATCTCCCTTCTTGTACTCTATTATGATCCTCTACAAGTATACAGGTATGTCAATTATGTAGAGGTTTTAGTGTTTCTTTCTAGCAATGAAACCAAAAAATAAAAAAAAAAAATAGAAACAAAAATTGAAAGTTAATTGAGAATGACACAATAAACGTAACCTGTGGCTGTTGTTGCTGTTATTGTCGTCGGGACAAAGTAACGTGAGTACAATCTGATATACAACTTATGATCGAACCAGAAACGAGACAAAGAAGTAAGACAAGTTACTCAATGATTAAAAGACATTACTTGAGAAAAAGATCTAGTTGCTGAAAGAGAGAGGTAATAATGGTTACGAAACAAAAGAGTATCAATTAAGTAACTAATAAACTTTCATAAGTTCACTATTCACTGTTGTCGTCGACGTCGCTGAACCAATATTAAAGAAATTACATAACATGAAAAAAAAAAAAAAATCGATGAGCTGAAAATTTATTTTTTTTTTGTGCGTGGGCTCGAGGGTGTCGTTGGAAATGACTGAAAAAATTTTTTTTTCATTTTTGTTTTTTAGTGAGAAGCGTAGCGAAGGAGAAGACCTAATTTTTTATTTGAGTGCAGAACTGTGAAACATTCTATCATAAAATATGGCTGGCCGTTTGGTTAAAGAAGACATTAGTAGCATTACTTAGTACGTGAAAAATACACCAGGGAGAATTCTGAATTTTGGTGTGTTGGTCAATCTCCATCGTTATGAGATAAAATCTAATAATACGATCAGTTTTGCGATCAATTTAGTACTTTCGATGTATTTTAGTGGTAGTTACTGCTAAGTATTGCCGGCAAAAATTTCACTTGTAGAAAGAGTGCTACCATACATTTTTTATATATCATGAAGACAACCTTTCTTTTGTTCATTTTTGCTTTTTATATACTTTTGTACATGCAACTCCCATGTATATAACATAATCATTTTTCTACTTAACTTGTGAATCAGTCTTATAAGTCATTTAAGTTTTATTGTTTATCTTGTTTGAGTATTGCCTGTTTCTTTTGGGTACATGTAAAACCATGAATACAAATTTAGATCTTTCATCAAGAGACAAATGCGTATAGTTCTAACAAAGAAACAAATTAAAAGGACATGTATAATAGAAGCAAGTAACAGTTATAACAATAATAAGAAGAAGAAGACTAAATAAAATAAAAAAAGGCATAGAAGTATAAGCAATTCAAGATGACAGAAGGGAAAGACAAAGTTAAGTCTACAAAAAGAAGATCCAATAGAGCATATCAGCACAATGTAGTGATCAAATATTTAAATGATATAATCCAAAATCTTGGTATCAATGCAATTAATAACATAGATGATATACCAAAGGAAGAATGGGATTATATGTTCCGTAAAGAGAAAATAGTCAGAGATAACGTAAAAGAGGTGGCTCAAGATAAACAATCTCGTATAGAAAGGTCACGTCATGAAAGCATCCAACTGAAATTATCAAAAATGGATATAAATATACATCAGAAGGATTTGAGTTCTGATCATTCAAAGATATCAAAAATTTCCTCTGAAATGGAAAATGAACAGCAGCAACCAGCTAAAAAATTATTGAAGTTAAACCCTCCAGTAAATTTTTTGACTACTGTAGAAGGCACGCCATCGATTTTTCATGATAATATTCCATATTTTAATAATTTACATTCCATTCCACTATATAATAACCCTGAATTAAATTCGAATGTTCACAAATATTTATCCAAAGTAGCCAATGAACATAGTAAATTCATGATCGATATGAACCATCAAGATCAAGCAGATACCTTGAAATATATTCAACAACGTAGAATGACTCCAAATCTGCCAATAGACCATACAAAGGATGATATGAATCCACTGCATTCGAATCTAACGTTATTTAAGCTGATAACCCCAAAGAATGATAATATTAAATTGAAAAAAATCCCTCCACGTATCGAAGCTAAATTAGATTTTTGGAAATACATCGAAAAGACAATATTAACCATATCACGTAAAAATTCAATCTTATTTGCACTAGATATTGAGGGTTTTGAATCAAATCAAAATATTATCACAGAGATAGGTATTTCTATATTTGACCCAAGGGAAAATTTACCTGAATTTGGTTTGATGACGCCGATTTTACATAATTATCATTTGATTGTGTCAGAATATCTAACGCTTCGAAATAAGAATTTTTTATCGGATCTTAAAGATTGTTATTTGTTAGGCGAATCATTAATATTGACGTATGAACAATGCACTACTTTTATTCAGTCATTGATCAATTTTTACATGGTACCTAAGACAGAGGAGGATAAAACCTGGGGCCGTTGCTTTGTGGGGCATGGGATATCCAATGATTTGACATGGTTAACATCAATGAATGTTGAATTACCCTCAAAAATGAAAGATATATCCTTCAGATATCAACCATCTGAAACATTGGAGACTGCATATATCATTGATACAAGTAGGTTTCATCAGATCCTGTACGGAGATATGTATGGTAGTCTTGGCAAACTGCTAAAATTGTATAACATTCCACATTCATATATGCATAATGCTGGTAATGATGCATATTATACTTTACAGTTGTTGTTAACAATTGGGAACTATAAATTTAGAGAACTACATCATTTGGATGACTTAAAGTATATGTATCAAAAAATCCATATGTTACAAGAAAGAGATGATATTGCCATGCATAAAAATGATAATAGTGAAGTTGATAGTGATATGATATCGCCTGCTAGTAAATATAAATATAATATACCTATGACAAACATTGCCTCAGTTATTGAGTTTATCAAAATGAACAGCAATAGTAATAGCAATTCAAACAATAATAAGAATAAAAATGGTCATAGCAATAGGAAGGATACAGATTTAAGGAAAAAAAGAGAAAACTTATTAGGCATAACACAATTCCATGGATGTAGATGGGTTTCCAATGCAGGTGAGGGCTTTAATATAGTAGAAGATATAAATCTGGATACAATGCCGAATGAACATGAAAAAAGAATAGAATAAAAATGATTAAGATAAATATATATTTATATATTCATATATATTTAAAGAAATATTTTATATTAACTACTTCAAGCTAGAATTGGTTTTAATAAATCATCTAATTTGCCAGAATTTCTTAAAGATTGTAAACTATCGTTACCACCAATATGTTGGCCTTTAATAAAGGTGTTTGGCACAGTAGTTTGGCCAGTGATTTCTTTTAAGGCTTCTTGAATCTCTGCACCATTGTCCATTTCATCCAATTGAAGAACAAGGGCTTTAGACTCAGGAACTTTTAAATCTTGGAAAAGTGTCTTCAAGGTGGCACGACAATAAGGACAATAAGTCTTTGATGCAATGAAGATGTCCTTTTCATTAATTAATTGCTTAATATGTTCGATAGTAGCTTGAGAGACCATTTTTGAATAATTGTTTCTTAAGATATTGTTTGTAAGTGTAAAAGAGGAAGAAGTAGAAGGCTTGGTTGAAAATTTGAATAAATGCCGGTTAGAAGTTAAAAGTCCCTTTGAAGTGAGAATTGATTTGAACAACTTGAATTAAATTGAGATAAGAGGCGACTAGGAAGTAGAAAACAAGGATATATTAAATATAATCTTCCCTTTGAATCTGTCCAAAGAGAGCAAAGGAAAAGTGTTTCCACGAAAGAACAAGCAAGAGAATTTTGATCATGTTACTAATGGAATATCTTAAATGTCCTTCTTTCCTTCTTTATAAATGCCAAAATTTCTCCCCACTAGCAGAAAGGGGCAAAACTCAAGGATTAAGTACAATAATAATAATAATGATTATATAGCAAGAAAATAATACAACACTGTGTTTTCTTTAGACGGACGAAAGAACAATGCCTTAAGATGCAAAAACAGGATTGTACCCTAAACTGTAAATGGAAATAGTTTGGCATAAGATTACTCAACCCTACATTAAAAAAAAGTAAATCCACTTTCCGTAATTTTTTTAATCTCGAAACCCTATGTCATAAAGCATTGCTTCTTTTTTTTTATTTTTTATAACACCGTCTTACTAAATAGATTTTGTATTCTTTAAAATTAAAAAAAAAAAGGATTAAGTGAAGAAACTGTGGGGAGGTGTATGGGTTTTATGAAATCTAGAACGGTTATCGTTTCTTTTTTTTCTTGTTTTTCTTTCTTTCTTCCAAATCTTTTGATCTTGAAAAATTCTATGAGTTTTTGGTGAGGGGGAGGGGGAACGCTTTGATAAGAAAAGGAGAGAGCCTCGAGGAATAATACTTCTCTCTGATAAAATGTCTGAAATATCTTCATATATAGACACGTGTGTATACATGAGTGAATATGTGTCTGTTTGGTAGCCTTTCTAACACGACAATTGCGAAATTAAGCTAGGAATGTCCCTTTGTATCCATATATATTTATTCGTGCTTGCATCTATGTATATATAGATATAGATATAGATATATATCACTTGGTTATTTAAGGAAGATTAAGCAACGTTACTAGCTATATATAGATATACATATATACATATTGAAAGAACAGCAAATTTCATAAAAAATGGGGTTCTTAAGTGATCATCCACACACAGCTATTACCGATGAGATAAATAGAATAGTTTCATCTCGTAAATATTCCTTAGATGCAGAACTAGGTCCACTAGTTGATTTAATTAGAAGTCCCCTTGACCTTGGTACCCATGATGATATAAGTACTGAACACCAGTATATTTCGAACCAAGAAGAAGCTGCTCGTAGTTTCAGAAAGAAATTGAAATGGGGTAACGAATTGCAACAATTAAGAACCTTAGAGTTGCTAGGCTTGTTCATCGGTCAAGGTTTGAAATTCAGTGTTCTTTATAATGATTTCAAATTGATTGAAAGATTGACTGTTATTGCTTTGAATCAAAAACTAAATGGTAATGGCCAACACTACGCTAAAGAAGTCATCAATTATGCAAGATTATGTATCTTAAATTGGTACGAGTACATAGAGTCAAGAAATTATAAGAATAAACGTTGTTACGAATCGATCGTCAAATTATATAAATATGTCAAAAATCATAAAATGAAAGAAATTGTAGCTACTACGTCCAACGATTTGACAGCAATCCGTTTGAAGAATAATTTTATGGATGATAGTGCAGATGAAACTGTGTTCCAATATGATAACCCTCATAATATGAATAGAAATAAGGATGATGCCAAATATAGAATACCAAAGATTGATTTGAAAAAAGAGGATCCAAAGATTCAAATTATTATCAGTGATGCATTGGCTGCAGCTATAGCATTGGAAAATTCTTTAATGGTTTTACCTGTAGATGCTAATGCCATGGAGGACGAAGATTGTACCACAAAGTTTGTTCAGGCAAGAGCAATTAGAAGAAAAGTGTTAAGATATTTGCAACTGGTCACTGAGGGAAAATTTTTAGGCAGTTTACTTCATGCTAACGACGAATTGGTTAAAGCTTTGACTGCATACGATAAGAGGTGTCAACCAGAGACTGATGATGATGAGCTTGTTTATGATTCAGATGATAGCCTTGCAAACTATGAATCTGATGAGGAGGAGGAGGATGACGAAAGTGAAACAAGTGCAACTGAAGAAATTAATAGTGGTTGGGTTGTTGATACGCATCCAAGTGTTAAAGATTCATCAAAGGGGAAAAAACAAAACTCATTTTCAAGAGAATTTAATAATAACAACCCATTCAGCGACAATAACCAACTTTAACAAAAAAAACCCTTTTGTGTATTGATATATAATATTTGGAAAATATATATACTAAGACGGGGACATTGATAATAAGTAAGTAAATTAATATGTAAAAATATATTATGATAATATTATTAATTGGTTACTACAGGAAAAAAAGAAAATATAGGCGTTAAACAACAGTTCTTTTTAACGAATATACAATCTCATATTGTGTTAGAGTTATACCCAGTCTTCTCAAAGTAAAATAATGAAGAAGCAAACAGAATGTTGCATTTTACTCCTAATTACTCATCCCTTTTCTTGAACTCTAAAGAAAGACTGTTAACACAATGCCTTACATCCTTTGGAAGACCTAATTGTGCTTTCCAACCTTCACCTTCAAAAACATGGCCTAAATGTCCACCGCAATTATTACAACATATCTCAGTCCTTACTGTACCCAAAGTTTCATCTTTATTATATTGTAAAGCATCAGGATTAATCTCTGCATAGAAGGCCGGCCATCCACATCCAGATTCAAATTTAGTTTCACTTGAATATAATGGAGAATGACAGTTTGCACAGTAATATATTCCAATATCTTTATTCTTCAGATATTTCCCTGTGTTTGGCCTTTCTGTTCCCTTATCCCTTAAAACGTATAATTGTTCTGGTGTTAAGTTAGGATTCCAGTTATTTTGAGTAGACATTGTATAAGATACTTGACATAAATTAGCTATATTCTTATAGTTGCACTTTAATACTCTGGTGGTTAGTGTTAATGACATCTGCTGATTAACTAGTTGTTTCAACTTTTGTAAATAACAAAAGTTGTGTATCTGTTGACAATGTATTTATGGTAAGAAACGAGTTTATAAATATGTCCAATGTAAAAGCCTGTGTTAATTTGATACCCTTTTAGGAAATAGTTGGTTTCCCAAAAGGAGTATATAGTTGCATCAAAATTATGTATTTACCACGATATTTTTAAAGTTTTTAAGTTTTTGTTTTTAAATCATGCAAGATCAAGGGTACCAGTTGAATAAGAGGGAATAAACATAAAAAAAATGTGTATATACGTACATATATATATAGGATATCTAAATTAGAAATAGGCAATTTTGAAGTCTTAATTAAATCAAGACAACAAGATATATTTTGAATTACAAATCCTTCAAAACAATTGAGGTGAACAGAAAAAGGACACAGAAAAAATGGATGAAGTTAGAAGAGAAAGATCAAATTCAACAAATAAGGCAGAAGTGGATTTGCCAATACTTGATTTAAAAGATTATTTAAACTGGACATCAGAAATGGTAGCACAATGGTGTGTCCATACGTTACAACTTGATGAAAATGATCAACTGTGTGTGAAGATTCGTTCTAATAGAATAACTGGTGATCTGCTACCAGATTTGAATCTAGATGATTGTAAAGAATTATGTCAAGTGGCTAACAGTGAGATTAAGGAAAACTCAGACATATACCAAGAGGGACTCATAAAGGCTATACGGTTAAAGATAATGTTAAATAAATTAAAGGGGAACAGCAGTAATAATACAAACGGAAAGTCATCTCAGCAACTGAAACAGCAGTTGCAAAGAGAACAAATGATAGTGGCATCATTAGATAATATTTATTTAGCAGCAGAATCAAAGTTTCAAGACTTTCAATCTCAATTTAATCAATTGAAAGTAGAGGTCTCAGACTTAACAAAATATATGTCTTCTTTAAAAAATTATAGTGGTAATCATATTCATAACACCAATGAAAATATCGACGAAAATATAATACATTCAAAAAACAATTGGTCCACATCAAATATTAAGACATCAATACCGTCTAAGACTGTAGAAAGTCAACCAATTTCTGTTACACCAAAGACACCTATTAAACATTTGATTCATTCATCGTCACGTACTAATTTAAATAATAATCATGATTATTATGATAAGTCAACGAAATTAGAATCTGTACCTAACCAATCATCACCAGTTCAGCATGAAGCATTAAAACAGTTGCGTGCATCAAAGGATGATTCAAGTGAAAAGATTTTAAAAAGTGCAATGAGAAAACATAATCTGAATGATGAAGATTGGAGACAATATGTTCTTGTCATTGGATATGGTGATAAAGAGAGAATACTTGAATTACATGAGAATCCTGTTGTTATTTTCAAAACTTTAAAGCAACAAGGGTTTCATCCGACTATTATGTTGAGAAGACGTGGAGATTTTGAAGAGCTTCAACCTAACGATCTCTTTACTAATAATAACAATAATATTACACCTGGAGGTAGACTATAATAAAAATTTATTACAATAACAAGAAAAATAATATATAAGAAGTGTATCAATATATAATTTGAAGATTTGATAGAATTAGTTTTTACACATATTATAAAAATGTGGTTTATAGGGGAAAAAAAATACGTACAATATGAAAATAGTTATAAGGAGTTGAAGAAATACCAAAATGCAAATAACAAATCTATATGTATATATATATGTAATATATCTATGTATTACAGTATACATGTATATATATATATATATATCATAGAGTATCTCTATATGGATTAAATTTCTTTTTAGCTTTCATAACTTTAATTCTCTCTTGATCTTCTTTGAATTTGCTTAACAATTGATTAATTTCTTGTTTCTTTCTTTCTCTAACTTGAAACCTATAGAAATCATTCTTTGCCTTCTTATCTACCATAGTGGCAGGTTTGGTCTTTGTTGAATGTTTAGTTAATGGATTTTTTTGTAAAATTTTCTTTCTTATAGAATTTAAAGATTTTGTATTTTTACCAATAACTAATGTAAAACCGTCTTCATCCACAATAGTGCCTTGGACTTCATCTTGAGCAGCTTGTTCACGTTGTTCAAAGATGGATAAATGAGAATGGACGTCTTCCTTCAAATAATCTAGATCTATAGGTTTGTAGAAATTGGTGAATGTGGAGATGGATGGTGTATTGTAATCCCAAATGATAAATTTTTCTGTATTTGATAAATTTGAGTATTTCAAAAGGGCATTCCAACAATTGTCAAGACTTGATTTGTCAACGAATTTAAGTAATGCAGTGTTCCTTGGAGTAAATCTAGTTTCAGAAATATCGTTTGGTATAGTCATTAAATCAGATGTAAGACTCGATAGATTGACGTCATTAAGACCAAATTCATCGTTATATAATAGTTCTTCTACATGGGATACAGTATCATATTTTGAACATATCTGTTGTATTATAGATTTCATGGACTCTAGGTTTGTCAATAATGGTATATTAACTAGAAATATACTGTTCGATTCTTCTTCTTGTTTTGCTTGATGTTTTTTCATAAACATGTAATGGCATGCAGGCGTTTTGTTATTGTTATTATTTAATTCTGAAAGAACTGGATGATCAGGTAGTTTGAACGGTATTACTAAGAACCCATTTTTCATAGAATTAATATGTGCCATTTTTTTTTGTATTATTGAATATTTTGGATTATTCGCACTTTTTTGTATATATGATCACAGCTTGTGTTAGTAGAACACTGCAGCTTCTTTTTAGCTTTGAGGTCTTAAGTATATGTTAAGAATGAGAGAAACTTCAATAATCAAAAGTGATTCTTAGAAAGTTCATCCTTTTATCGCCAAACTTCAATATAGATATGACAAAATAAAAGATGACGATAGAGCAAACAAAAATTTTTCATTTATTTTTTTCCCGGTTTTGTTTTTTTTTTTTTTAATTTTCTTGAAGAAAAAAAAAAAAGATAAGAGGTTTTAAATTATTCCGTTGCGGAATTATTGCGGTAACAGTTTCGGAAAAGATGCTGCGCAGTGGGTTTTAATAATGGCCATTAAATAAAGCAGAAAGAAGAGGATGATGATGGTGGCGATAATGTTAATCGACAACTATATAGTTGGTATCCGTAATTATAACTCGTGAGGAGTTGTTGTTGTTGCCATTAATTTAGAACAATTTTGAATAAACAAACCGATGAATTCTTGCTGAAATGGTTCGACTAAAAATAGACAAATGAATATGAATGTCTATTAATATTTACATGAAACGATTGAAAAAAGAAATATATATATATATAATGCTTATGATACAATAGGTTAATGAGAGAAGATAAATTGTGCTAGTAATTGTTTTAGTTTTTATGGCCTTTTCTCTCTTCTTTCCAATATCTCTATTCTATTCAATTTTTACGTTCTGTTCTGGTCTCTATCTTTGTGTTGGTATCTTTGGTCGTTTCAGATCCACCTACAATACCATTTTTAATACGTTCTGATTCTTTCATCAACTCATATAATTGTACTACCTGATCAGTAGACATCTTTTCAAAAGTCTCTCGAGAAAGTGACCCAGTTTGCCAAGCTCCATTATTGATTAGACTCAAATAGTCTTGCCAACTAGCTAAAAATCCAACAATATGTAATGGATTTTCAATGTCCTTATGTAGTCTGAACTCATTTTTAACATATTCATTACCTAATGCTCTTTGTAACTCGGGTAATTCACGATGTGCTCTAAGAATATTTCTATATAATTTTAAGGGTGGTAATAACGTTTGACGCATATTGGTAAATCTACTTGTGGTGTTCGATATTGAATGCTTAAAGCCGATTTCAAGTGCTGCTTGATTCATTGTATGTGGACCACACCTTTGTTCATTTGTAGCCAAGATTATTATTGCTAGCAGCGTATAGTATTCTACTGTTGTCTTATCGCTTCACGTATTCAGTGCTAATAAATCTCTCGGAATATTGTTTTCTCTCTGTGTCTCTCCCCCTCCCTCTCTTTATTTTTTTTTTTCAGAATTAATAATATTTTCTTCTTTCTTTTTTGAAGTTCTGTGCTTGTTTTAATACACTATACATTATTAGTAGTAAGAATACATTGTTAAACTAGTATTACTTGAGAGGGAGGGAAAAGGGTATTTGTGGTTTTTTGGTGACCAGGACGGAAGTTTGATTCTACCATCAGATCGTTAACATAATACTGTTATACTTGTCTTAGCGATGATAGGCATATGTAAAAGAAAAAAAAAATAGGCATGTGTTAAAATTCGGTTTGCGTACATATCATATCATTTCGTTACATTTTTATATAAATATTTATAATTACATGTAATACTGTCATTGCATATGTTTTTCATTATCGTTTCGTTTGATTTTTTTCTTCTTCTTCTTATTTGTTTGTGTTTAAACAAAATCTTTTGGTAGTAATCCCAATTTACTCATTCTAATTTTTACTGCATTTCTATGACCATCTAAACCTTCTTTCTTTGCTACACACATAACAGCTCTACCAATATTATCTAACCCTTCAGGTGTAACATTTTGTGATGTAATGAATTTTTGGAATGTTGATGTATTAGCACCACTATATTGTCTAGCATACCCGTACGTTGGTAAGGTATGATTAGTACCACTGGAATAATCACCACAGGACTCCGGTGTGTAGGCACCAACGAAGATTGAGCCTGCATGATCGACCAAATCAACATATTTGTCAGCATTCTTCACTTGTAAGATTAAATGTTCTGGTGCATACTTATTTGACATGTCAAATGCTTCTTTATATGAGTCACAAAGGATAATAGTACTATGTGCAATGCATTTACGGACAATTTCTACCCTTGGTAATTGTAAAGCTTGTTTGTGAACTGCTTCTTGAATCTTGGCAACTTTTGAGTCACTGATATTCACACCAACAAGGATAACTTGTGAATCAACACCATGTTCAGCTTGAGATAAAAGATCAGCAGCGACGAAATCTTCATCCGCGAATTCATCTGCAATGACTAGAACTTCACTTGGACCAGCTGGCATATCAATAGAACATAATGCTTGGGTGTCATTTTGGACATACATCTTGGCAGCTGTGACAAACTGATTCCCTGGACCTAGGATCTTGTCTACTTTTGGAACAGATTCAGTACCATATGCCATGGCAGCTACAGCTTGAGCACCACCAGCTAGCACAATCTTAGACGCACCCACCCTAGATGCCACATAGACCACTTCAGGAGACACTTTCCCATCGGATTTTCTTGGTGGTGATGCAAATACGATTTCTTTACAACCAGCCACTTGTGCTGGAACACCTAACATTAATGCGGTACTTGGTAAGATGGCAGTACCACCTGGAATATATAGACCAACTTTTTCAATGGGTCTTGGGAATCTTGAACAGACAACACCGGGTTGTGTCTCTACAATTAGTGGTTCGGTTTGTAATTGGGCTGCATGGAATTTACGAACATTTTCAATGGATAAATCTAAAGCATCTTTCATTTCCTGAGTTAAACCCTCAAAATATTCTTCTGGATATGGTGCTTCAAGGACAGGTTTCTTTAATTCAACCCCATCGAATTTTGCAGTATACTCAATTAATGCTTGGTCACCTTTACTTCTAACATTTTCGATGATTGGATTAACCAAATGCATGATATCAGCTGTCTTCTGGATTGGTCTAGTGACAGCTTTAGTGACACCTTCCAAATCATTAGATTTGACAACGTGTAAATTAATTAGATCATCAGTATTATTTTGCTGTTGTTGTTTTTGTTGTTGTTCAATCTTTCTTCTTTTAACATCTTTTTCCTTCTCTTTGGTCAGATATCTTTCTTTAGCATCACCAGTTCTTCTAGTAATTTTTAAATGCTTAGAGGCCAAATTTCTTTCCACATCAGATAAAGAGACATTATTAGCTACTAATTTGGTTAAGGCAAAATAGAATAAATCAGCAGCTTCCCAAGCGATTTCATCTTTGCTCTTTGCGTCAGTTAATTCTTCAGCTTCCTCAACAATCTTAGCATTTAATAAGGTAGTATTGCTAAACAATCTATTTGTATAAGAGCCAGGAACAGCATTAGCCTTTCTATCTTGTAAAAGTGACTGTAATTCATATAGACCATACTTGAAATCACCAAAACACGAGTCGGTGGTTAAGTGACAGAAACCATCTCCTTTTTGTTCTACAACAAACTTCAAGGCATCACCATCACAATCGATATCAATGGCTAATAGACGTTGAGTATTACCTGAAGTGGCGCCTTTTTCCCAGATCCCATTTCTTGAACGAGAATAATAGATACCTACCTGTTTTTCAACAGCCAATTGGATAGACTCTTTCGAAGAATAGACCAAACCTAGGATTCTTTCATTAGAATCCACTACTAAAGTAGTATATAAACCGTCTGGTCTATCAGTTTTAATTGAATCAATGAGACAGGATACAAACTTGTTTAAAGTGAGATTTTTAGCTGGAGCTAGAGACTTTGGGACATTAGATATGATTCTAGTCTGCGGGATAGTGTTGGATGTTGGTAATTCTACTAAAGTGAAAATTTTGGAGACTCCGTTATTTAACAATTCGATTAATTGATCTTCATTGAATTGATTAGCATTTTTTATTAAGATATCAATCGAGTTAAATCTTTCTCTGGAATCGTTAATGAACTGCTTGATGGAATTAACAGAGTTTAATTGGGTAGTATCGATTACAGCTCTTTGAGTTAAGTATAAGAATGGGTTTTTATTAAGAACAGATTTGTAATCTGTGCCAAATAATGGCAAAATTGGGTACAACATGTTGGATTGCAATATCTAAACCAATAACAATATTATAATGAACAATAAGGCTGCTTGTATGAGAAATGGTCTCAGATTTTTCAGCTTGACAGAGTATAACAAGAACTGTTAAACAGATAATAAAAGTCAATAAGGATTCAATTAAAGGTTAATATGTTGGCAAAACAAGGCAATTATATACAAATATATATATAAGAATAATCAGGATTTAACAGATAAAGAGAGATACAAAAATGGGAATTATGAACCACATGTTATCGGGCAACAATAAAATTATGTGTCATAATAATCAACAAAACATATATATTTATCTATTCATTCATTCATTTATATCGTATCAGTGTATCATGTGCGTGACTCATCGGATTACGATTACTTTACTTATTCACAAATTATCTCAGTTGATCTCTCGAACTACAGCATTCAAGTAGGTAAAAATGACAGAAAGGGGCAGAGAGAAAGAGTTTTTCTCGACCATACTTTCGTGGCAAACGCTATGTTTAATCCAAAAAGAGATAATACCGACAAAGACTGACGTATCTATTGTGTTTATAAAAAAGACAAATTGTTGGAAATAATGACTCAGAAATGTAACACCCATACCTCCATTGAGAAATTCCTCGTAATTTTCTTTTTTTTCTCTGTTTTATAAGTTTTTCTTTTTGTCTGTTGAGGGACGGTAAAAAATATAGGGCTAGTATGTAATTAGATATGGTTTTCTATAGTTTTTTGGGGGGTATTTGTAATTTGTAATTAGGTTTTTGTAAATTTTTTTCTTGTTCTCTTGTTGGCCGATGTAAAGATGACAAAAAAGATCTTATTTTAGGATCTGCTTATCATGTATCTTAGTCATATTTATGTTACATTATATTTTGTAAAGTATGTTAATTGATACTCACATATACATTATGTACTTTTTTTTTTCACTTATATACACATATCGATCATTAACAACATGATACTGGGTTGTTATCTGTGAAAATAATAACCCTTTTTCGATTTATATATAGATGTTTTATGTAAAGTTTTCTCATAATAAATCCTACTGCATGCATATATATATTATATTCTATATCATGTAACTTTCTTATAAGGTTAAGTATAAAGACATCCTCAAATTATTTTCTTTTTTATAAAAAAAAAAAAAAAAAGTACTCTAGTAGTATTGTTGTTGTGTAGTAGATGTAGTGGTTATATCTCTGTCATTGTCTTTTATTACTCTATTAGTATCGATTTTGTCCATAAAATTATTGTCATTCGTAGTGGATGCAGATATAGTTGTAAAATCATTATGTGGACGATTAGCTGGCTCATATTGATATGGACAATCTATTTGATCATGGCCTGATTTTTCACATAACGAGCACCATAATTCCCTGCCTGCTGAAGCATCTATCTTAACTGGTGGGATATATGGCGGTATAGATTGGGTATCGTTTTGGTTAGTGTTCGCTTCTAGATTTATTATTTTATTTTCTAATTGTTTTATTTTGTCTCTTAGTTTTCTATTGTCCTCTATAACCTCTTCATACTTATTATTTTCACTGCTATTGTTGTTGTTATCGCTGTTGCTATTTGAAATTAAAGTCATATATTCTTTATTTAGGATTTGATATTCCTTACTTAAGGATTCATTATGCATCTTTAATTGGTCTTTTTCTTTATTCCATTTAGCTTTAGCATTTTCCATATCGTTTTTGTATTTAGATAATGTTTCTATTTGTCTTTTCATTTTTTCAATATCAACGTCAAGATTAGAATTCATTCCATTTGAAGATTGGTTTTGTTGTTGTTGTTGCATGTATTCTTCATTTACCCTTAAATCTTCGTGTAATTGATTTACAACATCAGTTAATTGTTTATTTTCGGTCTTGAAATATTTCAATTGTCTATCAAATTCAATTTCAGACTCTGTTAGTTTTTCTTTTAATTTGTTCCTCTCCAATTCAAGATCATTGACCCTTTTATCATATTCATCTATCGTAGGTTGAATTTCTTCCAACACCATCCTTTGATCATTTAATAATCTCTCATATTCAATCAATTTGCGTGTTTGTTTCTCTAATTTTAATTCATATTCTTTTAATAATTGAAAGTTATCATTTGGATTTTTAATAGATAAATTATCGTGATTGTTATGATTGTTGTGATTATCAATTTCATCTAATGTACTTCTACTTATATCCATATCGCTATTATTAGTTTCATACTTATTACAATGATTATTATTGTTGTTGTTATTATTATTATTATTATTGCTGTTCAAGAGAGGATCAGGATGAAGCATAGGAATATTTCTATTAGGCGTCGGAGTGTCATTAGTTATATTATTTGATATTGTATACATATGATTGCTGTGAATAGTAGTGGAATTATGGTTATTGCTATCGTTATGCAATGTCTCTCCATACCCACCTAAAGTTGATCTTCTAGATATATTCAATTTTCTAACTGAACTAGAACGTTGTTGTGAAGCCGTAGAAGAAGGTGATGTTTCTGTAGATTCAGCTTGATCTATCAGATATGCAATTTTAGGTAATTGAATAAAAAGACCACTTTTAGGATACTCAGTATTAAAATATCTTCTACCATTAAATGTGCCATTATTTTTACCAATAGGTGCCAATAGATCGACGCCTGCATAGTAGCCAGGTTTGTTATCCACTGTGCCTACAAATTTCAGTTGGCCACGTCCAATGTTGGGTATTTGAATTATACACCCTATTTTTCGTTTATATTTACGAACTTCACTATTTGATCTATCTGAAAACATTGTCTTTTATTTTATCGTGATTTAATGTATTTTAAATTAAATGCATATATAATAATAGTGACAAAGGTAACCAGCTATGTGGATGATTATTAACAGAAATAAAAAAGTTAAAGCACTAAATAAAAGGGATAGGGTGCTTTAGAGGAGGGGAGGGGTGCAGGATGCTTTCTAGTGATACTGTTTTCTGTACATTATGAATAATACTCTGTTTTGAATTGAAATTGTATATAATAAAAACTTAAAAAGAAAAAAAAGAAAAAGAAAAAAGTTCGGGATTATGAAATTTTTCACTTTTCCGTTTGTTGCCATTTGGAATCAAAGGCAACAGAATCTTTGGAAGTAACTCAATCAAGTTAGAAGGACATACATATATGTAAAGGCTTGGCAAAGATCAGCTTTATAATATCAATCCTAAATATATATATATTTTCTAATAAGACTCAAAAGCAAAGGAAAAAAGAAAGAGAAAAAAGGGAATGTCTGAAATCGACGGTTTTATTGAAAAGGCTCAATCTAATTTAGAAAATGGTGAGCATGAAGAAGCTATAGTTAATTTAACAAAGGCAGCCAGATCAAATCCGAATGATAATCAAATATCAGCTATTGAAATGTTGATTCGTAGAATTGCAGAATATATTATTGGAAATTCAAGTGGTTCAAAGGATCGCAGTGTCGGGAATGCTGGTGATATGGCATCGATTCTAATGAAGACTTTCATGAGCAATAATAACGGTTCATCTCAGTCCCAATTAGGTAAACTGGCTTTATTAACAACTTTAATGTCTCAAGGAAATAATAATGCTAATGGTTCTGGGTTTAATCTTAACTCGGTGATGTCTATGTTTTCTAGTCAACAACAGCAGCAGCAGAATGGTAATGCTGTGTCATCCATGGGCAGTGCTGCATTAGCCTCATTAGCTTCCCAATTTTTCTCTAATACAAATCAACAGCAGCAGCAGCAACAACAACAACATAGTGGCAATGGTAGTTCTTTTGCTAATTTAGCAGCCATGGCATCTTCATACTTAAATTCTAATAATAGCAGTTATAGCAGTTATAATAATAACAGTTATCACAGCTATAATAGCAATAATAATTATGATAGTTTTAATAATAATAATAATAATAATAATAATAATAATAATAATAATAATAATAATAATAATAATAATAGCAGTTATCACAATTATAATAATAATAGACCAAATAATCAACAATATGAGCAAGATTACTATCAATCTCATAATAATAATGACAATGGACCTTCTCTAGGGTCTACTTTATTTTCTATTGCTAGTTCATATATGAGTAGTGGTAATGGTGACAATAACAATAATAATAGCAATAACAATAGCAATAATTGGGATAGTAATAGTAATAATCATAATAATGCTAATGATGCTAATTTCCAACAACAACAACAACAACATGGTTCAACATGGACTTCTACACTTGCATCAATGGCTGCATCATATCTAAGTGGCAACACAAACAATAATAATAATAATAATTATAATAACCACAATAATCAACACCTAAGCAGATATGATGAACAAAACCAAAATCAATATCAAAACCAAGCATATGGTCAAAATCAGTCGTATTATGATAATAATAATAAGAACTCATATTACTGAAAAGTCTATATATTCTCTTAATAGTATTTTTTTTTGAAAAAACGGTTCCGCCAATTACATATCTGTTTACATCTATATCTACATATGAATATATATGTCGTTATTGTTAAAAGTTAGCTTTGTGAATCTATCTCGTTTTTATTGTATAAGTATAATGCTGTTAATTATAGTCAACCATAACATAACTACCATTATTATCATGATTGACATTGTCATTACAATATTGTGTAAATCAGTAATAATGTATTAACTTTTGTCACCAGTTCAAATAGTCATAGAATTTGTGTCACTTGGACGGCCACCCATACACCCTTATATGCATTAGAGACACAGTGACGGAGTTGTAGCTCCGGTGTGAGAAACCTAAATGTTTTTTATTTTTATTTTTATTATTTTTTTTTTTTTATTTCGGGTTTTGCCAACTTGGAGAAACGCGGAGTTGGGAAGACTTAAAAGTAGAATAGATTCATAAATATGGAGAGATTAATAGGAGTTACTTGTAGGGACATACTGATAGAGATATTTATGTAAGTAAATAGTGCGTATAAAGCAAATTGTTTAGACCCTTTAAATAGATTAGCACTGGTATTGTCAACGCATATTTGCTGAGCCAAAAAAAGAAAATAGAAGAGAATAAAATTTAAGAAAATAATAGAAAAAGGGTGATATATGCATTCATATTGAAGATAACTAAGTGAGAAAGCAATGGAACTTAAAATGATGGGCTCTTTGAGACGTAATCAAAAGCTCAATTATGTGATTCGATTGTGGAAGAGATATGTTCCTATAGATCGAATACTCGCTCAGAGAATATTTAAGTCTACTATCAATTCCACAGTTGCTTTAATATTTTGTTTGATACCGAAAGTTAGAAATCATCTAGGCACTGAACCTGTAATGTTACCATTAATATCAGTCATTGTTCATCCTGGTAGGAGGGTCAGTGGTACTATACAAGGTGCTGTGTATTGTATAACAGGTCTTATATTTGGCCTGGCTTATGCTTTATTCGGTAAATTCATCGCAATGCAATGCATTGGACCTACATGGAGGACCCTTAGTGGAGAAGAACAGTACAAAAATAATTTTAGGAGGTATGAATCGGGTCTAGCCATACTAGCAATATTCGAAATGTTTATGCTTTTCTTCCACGGTTGGATGCGTTCGGTGTCACATCACTATTTTGCTATTGTGTTTCCTTTATTCTTAGTGGTCCATTTCACTTTTTTGGCTCCTATTACATATGACTATGGTGTGATTGCAAATTCATTTAGCACTCCATTTTATATGGGTATTGCAATGTCTTTGTTTTGGAATATTGTTTTATTTCCGGAATTCGGCAGTACCTATCTAGGTAATGCTGCCATAGACGCTTTGAATGAAATTCATAAAGATATTAATGAATCTATTAAGTTTTTTATTTGTTTAGGTATAGGTGATGATGAGACTAAAAATCATAAGAATAAGAATAATAATAATAATAATAATAATAATAATAATAATAATAATAATAATAATATGAATATGAATATGAATAGTGATGTAGATACAACTGATAAAAATATGCGGAGTTCTGATTTTTTATATGAAACAGATATTGTTACATTATCAAAATTATTGAAATTTAAAACTTTAGTATCTAAAAAGATTAATAATTGTAACCTTGTTCTACAAGAATGCATGTATGAAATTTCGTATTCATACGTTCCACCTTATAGCATAAATGATGTACTCGAAAAGTATAAAAAAATGGCTATTTATATTAATGGTATCATTAATGCATGTCAATTACAATTTATTTTACTAGGTAGAAACAATGATAATAGTAATAATAATACCCAATCACCTGAAAACTATATGAAACTACATAATGAAAAAGAAATTAAATATGCTGATGCAAATAAGCTGTTATATGTCATAGATCATTTGAGAAAACCAATCTATAATTTACATGAACGTCTGAATAAATGTCTCTATTATGTTAATATTTCATTAGCATATTCATACGATGTAAAATTTGATAGGGTCTTTCGGAGCAAATGCTTTAAACAAGATGAATATAATCCAAGAATTGCTAATAAAGTGGAATTACCGTCATTAGAAGAGATTGATTCAACTATAAAAGAATTAGAATTGGAATTAACTAGATTCAATGAGGTTTTCAAGGAGGAAATATTCAAAATTGATCATGATTTGTTGAGTCCAAATGACGAAATGTTCCTGTTTTGCTCATTTTTGATGAATTTAAAAGAAACTACTATTGAGACCGTCAAATTGACAAAGGTTACAAAGCAACTATTGATAGATAGGCAAACTCAGGAGAAAAAGGGATGGATTCGTGGTAAACGTGTTTGGTTCACTTTTTTGAAAAATTTCAAATCAGTGAAAAAATGGTATATGGGTAACTCAATTAGAATCACTGAGGATGATACGTTGAAAGGTATTATTCATTATAATAGACAACCAGAGCTCGTAGCTAGAAGACCAAATGTGGAAGAAGATGATTTATTAATGCAAAGAACTAGTGCACATAGAGCTAGTATATCTACAGAAAAGACCCTTTTACCTATGACGATAAGGGATTCGACTGGAGAAAAATTTAGGATTGATTCTCGTAGTCAAATCGTGAATTTGTTAATATGGATTAATAATTTTTGTACACGTAGTAAATCGCACTTTATTTTTGGTTTTCAGGTAACGGTAGCATTGATGATTTCATCCTTCCCTATGTTTGTTCCTAAAATAAGACAGTGGTATGTTGATTATGAAGGTGCATGGGTTGGTTTTGTTTGTATTTTGTGTATGGAACCATGCGTTGGTGGTACTTTCTGGGTTTTCTTTTTACGTGCTGTTGGTGTTGTTCTAGGTGCATTTTGGGGGATGGTCTCATATTGGTCTGGTGTTAATCAGACAAATCCATATTTAGAGACAGTTATTACTATATTTGGTGCTGTTCCTGGATTTTATTACTTTTTAGGTACCCCTTACGTCAAAGCTGCTATTATCCAGATTATTAGTATATATGTTGTTATGTTAGCTGCTATTATTCCTTCAGATCCTCCTCATGGTATTGTAGATTATTTTGCTAAGAGATGTTTGGCGGTGGGTTATGGTGGTGTAATTGCCTTAATTGTTCAAGTGCTATTTTATCCAATAAAAGCAAGAGACCAGCTTACATCAGAAGTAGCATTTGTATGTGGTTGTATATCCAATATGGAATTAATCTTTGCACCAGGTCTAGAAGGTGAAATCACCGTTAATTCCCTAGAGGATTCAAAATATCAACAAATTGTTAGATTATCAAGCTCTGCCAAAGCAGCTTTAGATAGAGCTAAGTCATATAATGGATTAACTAGACAAGAGCCGCGCTTAAAAGGTGATTTTAGTGAATTAGAACATATTTTCACTCAGATTATCTTTATTCAAAGACAAATAGTGGAAAGAATTGATACAGCTGCATTATTAAGAAAACAATACGGGTCCGCAATCCTTGAAGAATTGAACAGTGTTGTCTATCCATATAGAAGACAACTAGTTGGTAATTTGACTGTATCAGTTAGAGCTGTTCAAGAAGCATTCCTTAATAAAACACCTTTACCCCAATTTATGCCAAGTACTAGAATATCGCATAGAAGATTAATAAATAAAGTACGTCAGATTTTAGAATGGAAGAATCAGGAACGGAGAAGGTTAGATTTTAAGAAGCGTCCATCAGATGGTTTACAGCCATTAGATCCATTGGTATCTCGTACGGATGAGTCTTCAGATAGCAGTAGTGGATCAAATGAAGGTTTAACGTTAATTACACATTCAAAAAAGTCCAAATTGGACACTCAAGAATTTTTAACAAAAGAAAAATATTTAAGTTGGAGTGCATCATGTGCAGCTACAGAAGAGATTATTGAATATATTGAAGAACTGGTTTATTTAACCAAGTTGGTTGTAGGTATAAACGAATTCAAATATGGGTTTTTATCTCGTCCATTATATGAGGATTGGGCTGCAGAGGCTATTAGAGGGTTTGATGATTTTATTAAAGGCGAGGATTCCAATAACCAGCCTTCTTCTTTTTCTTCTTCATTGTCTAGTGATTCACAGTCAGAAAATTTAACTACTATTCCAAGCAGTGAATGTGACAGAGATAGTAAGCCTAATGATAACGACGGGCGTTCTAGTATTAGTCCCAATAATAGTAGTCATATAGAATTAGGTATATCAGACAATGATGAGGAAATTAGTATTGACAGTAACCAAGAAATGGCGGGAGAAGCTGATCAACCGGTTCAATTTAATCCGAAATATATGGATGACACTGATAATAGTAGCATGAATGAATTTAGTCCCCCAATTATTAATAGAAGAGAATCAGTCAATTTGGCAAGGATTGCAACATTTAATATTGATAAGAAAAACCCATTACCAAAGTCCTTCAGAGATCGTATTTATTCAATTAGTTTTTGGCCTGGTCTTGAATTAAGTGCATCTAATAAGGTTGATAGGACAAGAACTTTAGGTGATGTTGATGAGGTTCTAGCTGACAGAGATGAATATGATGATGAATCAGATGACGACATTCCTTTAGCATTAAAGAGAATTGTAACTAGTATGAAGGATAAACCTAAATATGATTACAATTCACATCACCGGTAATAAAACGCCTAGCATCATCTGGAATGATGTATCTTTTGTTGTGTTATATATTAATTGTGCATGATTATAGAATGTTTAATTTTGATTTATATGAAAAAAGATTCTTTTAATATTATATTTATTTGAAAGGTTTTCACAAAATAAAAAGAAAAACCATTATGAAACCGATCAACCACACTGTAAATAGTTACCTTTCATGGTCATTACAAAAGGATTAATTATATATTAAATCCATAATAGTGAAGTAAATACAGTGAATATGTAATTTTTATATAAATAATCTGTTTACTGCATTCCTTTTATGATTTCTCTTTAATAGAGTACGTTTTAGTGAAGGTTGATGTATATATCTAATCTATTTCAATCACTTCAGGACTTCTTGGAGTTTTTGCTTTCGAAGAAGAATGATCTTTTTTAGTCTTTCTTTTATTTGCTTTTCTTAATGATTGTCCTTGACCTTGAAAAGTGTTTGATGATGGATTTTCCTTGTCATCCCCATCCTTTGTATCTAATTTAGGCAAAACTATTGGGAACCCAAAGAATAGTTGGCCTGGTGGTAAATCTAAACGTGCAGGTTCTCCATCAAGGTTAATATTTAAAGATTGAGATGTCGTTTCCTCTGTATTATTTTTTATTTTATTTGGTTTCTTACCAGACAGACTTTCTCCATGTCCAATAAAATTGTTATTTGTATTTTTTATATTGTTACTTGTTGCAATCTTAGAATAATTTATTCTTGTAGACATAGACCCTTCCTTGACGATACTTGAATCGAATTTATCTGCTGTCTTCTTCTTTACATTATTGTTATGTGAATCGTTTGGGCCTTGCCCCTTTGCAGTTGATTTATAGTCTGGCTCCACATACCCAACAGGAGGAGCGAAATCCGTTATTAAATCAGTTTCCACTACACAAACACTATTTGAACCAGTTTGTGGTTTAACTTCAAGGATTTTGATCCTATAGAGTTTATTATTATAATTTATTTCTATGATATCGTCCACAGTTAGAGTAGAAAAATTACGTAACGCATTTTCCAGGACAGCTTTAGGATCTGAGATGTCTAAGAAATCCACAGACTGTGGTTCCAATTTGACAAATGTGCCTCTTGGTAGTTCAGTGGATCTTATGGTTAGTAAAGCACCCGGTTGGACGTTTAAAGTTTTCAGCATCCAATCAGGTAAATATGCTCTTCCTTCCTCTGCAGTGAATTCAAGGACACCCGCATGGGTCGACTTACCTGTTTCATTTACAGTTAATTCGAATAACATTGGATATTGGATGTTTAGTAAAGATAGCTTATTTAGGGCACTTGGAGGCAAGAATATCTTCCCACCATAATTGGAATCATCCTTTCTTATTCTATCGTTCATCATTGTGATAGGATAGCATCTAAATAATTCCGCAAACGTTTGAGACATGAACGATTGGAACGAGTTGTTGGAATTGGCCATTACATTTGACATAAACCCGGAAAACATGGCGAATAGGTGCTTGCTATTAAAATATGGGAAACTATGGTTTGTAGATTATATAGGTTTGTACCTTAACGTTGCAACTTTTTTTCACTCAGGGTCTTTCAAATAAGCTACAAATGTTTGATTTGAAGAAATGGAAAAGAGTCAAGAAGAAGAAGATCTATAAACAAAAAACGAAAAAAAATTAGCAGCCCTGAGATAAGACCCATGTCTTAATAATTATCAGACAATCCTACGCATATAGCTTTCCTGATCTATTTCAATCAAATCAACCACTACATTCACTCACTCACTCACTCACACTTTCTCTCTGTCATTAAATGAAACTTTCACTCTATTGCCTTTTTTTTTCCTGATTTCTAAAGCAAAAGAAAAGAAAAAAAAAAAAGGGTCTTCAAGCCCTAAAAGAGAAATTCTACAAAACCCTAAAAATATTAGGGTGTCTGGATGTTCTGACAGCCGTTTTTGTTTTTTTTTGTTTTTTTCGTGAATTTTCCGTTTTGTTAGGGCCAAAAGTTCTTTGAAGTTGATAGAGTACTTCTAAAACAAAGGACTGAAGAGAAAAAGATGCTGACACTGTTCATTGCTACAGTTTCTAAGACAACAAGGTAAGGAGTGGAAGAGGATACTTTTGCTTGGTATTGTTGATCAGGTAGGACTGTTGGACATATTTATATATTAGAACATTTGCGTATAAACTAGGCTGATTTATGCATATATCTTATGGCATTTGTCAGATCGTAAAAGACAATGACTACAAGAAGAAGAACCAGAAGATCTGTACGGAAAACAAGAAATAAGATAGATTATGCATTAGATTTGGATGAATCTATCTCTTCTATGAATAACAGTGGAGCTGATTTTGTTTCCGAAGAGACAAAAGGTGTTGCTGGACGGACTGATGGTGTAAATACTATGAGTGGTGCTGAAAATAATGATCATGTGGTTGATAATAATGATGACAATAAATATGAATTTGAATACGATGAGGATGAAGAAGAGTTATATAACAATTTAGATGATTTGAGGGATCTGATCGGTCATAGTTCTGATGATGCTACTGAAAATACTAATAAGAAACAGAATAATTATGGAATAGACACAGACAAGCGAAATTCAGGTGATGATGCGTCAGACTATGCTAATGGAATCACTGGCGGAAATTCAGATTATAATAACGAAGATGACTTTGTTGACTCAGATGTTGTCGATGATGCATTATTAGCAGAGTTTTCTGACTATGATGGTAGTTCAGATGAAGATGAAGGTGATTTCATGGATGCTATTAGGGAAGCTAATAATTTTAACATTAAGAAAAAAAATAGAAGAGGTAAAAACAAATTCAGAAGACAAAGACCGGTGGATCCAGAAGTAGCTCAATTATTATCTGAAGCCAATGAAGCCTTTGTGAGAAATAATCTACCTACTGCAGAAAGATTATTTAATAAAATTATTAAGAAGGATCCCAGAAATTTCGCTGCATACGAAACGTTGGGTGATATTTACCAACTTCAAGGCCGACTAAATGATTGTTGTAATTCATGGTTCTTGGCCGCACATATTAATTCTTCTGATTGGGAATTCTGGAAGATTGTAGCTATACTATCGTATGATTTGGAACATTATAGACAAGCAATTTATTGTTTCTCTAGAGTCATAAGTCTTAATAATGAAGAATGGGAGTCTGTGTATCGTAGAGCACTGTTATATAAAAGAATGGGTCAAATAAGGAAAGCTTTAAAAGGCTTTGAAAAATTATATGAAAATAATCCATATGATTCAAATATTTTACGTGAATTAGCCATATTAAATGTTGATTGTAATAAAATACCAGAAGCTATCAAACTTTATATGGATGTGTATGAAATGAATGTCAAAAGACGGCAAGCTATCATAGAAGCAAATGAAAATGCAGTAGAACTTTCAGATGATGACAATAATTCTGAATCAGATATCGATAATGAGGAATTAGAAGAAATGTATGAGGAAGAGCAAAAACTGTATTTTGGAGTTAACTGGAAAATAATTAATAAAAAATACAGATGTATTCCATTTGATTGGTCTTCTCTTAATATTATAGCGGAGTTGTCTTTAAAACTTGGTGATAAAAATAATGAAAGTATAAGGACTATTAAGAAATGTGCCCGTTGGATACAACATCGAGAATTACAGACATTTTGGGATGATGCAATTGATGATTCAGAATTTGATAGTAGAAGATTAAAAAGCACTAGATTTGATTCATTACCTGATGAAGAAAAGTCTAAATCCTATGTTTTACCGATTGATATTAGAGTCAGATTAGGACTTTTAAGATTGCAAACTGAAAATTTTGTAGAAGCAATGAATCATTTTCAATTTTTATATGATGAAAATTTCTCAGATGTAGCTGATTTAAATTATGAAGTCGGTGTAGCATTAACTAAAGCTGAGAAGTTTCAGGAAGCCTTGGATTTTCTGGCGCCCTTGTTATCTCTCCCAGATTATGCCACTGTAGAATTCTATGAGAATATAGCCAAATGTTATAAAGAAACAGAAGAATATGATACGGCAAGACAATTTTTAGAGAGAATCATTGAAATGGATCCAGAATCTCTGGAACATAAATTAAGTTTGGCAGAAGTTCATTATCATTTAGGTAATGTTGATATCTTCAAAAGTATATTAAATGAAGTTACAGTTATCAGAAAGAGACAAAAGGCTCAACTTTATGGTGTGGTTGATGAAAAGGATAAAGAACAGTTAGAAAAAAAGGGTAGAGGGAATGACCAATTAGATGATAGAGATGTCAGTAGTAAACCATTGCTAGAAGACAGTAAGTATAAGACTTATACAATTAAAAAGAAGAAAACACTGCAAGATATTGAACGTGAAAAGGCGGAGAGAGAAAAGAAGATTACATTAAAAGTGTTGGAGAAGTATAATAGTTTAAAAAATTATGAAAGAGATATTGCGGGTAACAATAACGCACAAATCAGTCAGTGGATAAGAACAGTTTCAGATCTGGTCGATGTCTTCAGTTCTGTTAAAAACTTTTTCGTAAGAAGTAGATCTAAAAAATTCATAGGTATTATTAGGAGGACCAGGAAGTTTCATACAGTCGTCGATTACCAATTAGAAAGATTATCCCGTTTATCAGAAGGTGATCCACTTTCTGATACTTTACCAATAATGGAAGAAAGAGTGACATTAACATCTACTAAGGAACTTCGTGGTTTAAGTTATGATCAATGGTTCGATCTATTTATGGATTTAGCCTTGACAATTACTAAATATAGAAGTGTTCAAGATGGTTTGAGTGTGATTGATACAGCACAAGAAGTTAATGTTTTTGTTCAAGATAGTAAGAGAGCTAAAATTATGAAGTTTGTTAGACTTGCAATAGTTTTACACTTGGATGATGAAGAGGAATTGTTAGCAAATCTAAGGTTACTATTAAATCAATATCAATTCAATAGAAAAATATTATTGCTGTTTATGTTTTCATTGTCGCATGGCAAGTTGGCTTCAAACATATTGACATCTACCATTCAACAGAAATTTTTCCTTAGATTAATTAAAGCTTTTGATTCTGTTAGATATAATGTTCATGTAAGGGGTCAAGCATCTATTACTAACGATGTAGTGGATAATCCAGAGGCTAAACCATCTCCATATATCTACTATATATACTCTGTTTTACTTTATTCAAGTAGAGGGTTCCTCTCAGCACTTCAATATTTGAGTCAATTAGAAAATGAGATTCCAGATGACCCTACGGTTAATCTTTTATTGGGTCTATCTCATATGCAACGTTCAATGCAAAGACTTACCGCTGCTAGGCACTTCCAGATACTACATGGATTACGTTATCTTTATCGTTACTATGATATTAGAAATACTATGTATACTGATGTGGAAAAACAAGAGGCAGATTATAATCTTGGTCGTGCATTCCATTTAATAGGTTTGGTATCAATTGCTATCAAATATTATAGTAAGGTTTTAAATGATTATGAAGATGAGAAACTGAAAAAACATGCAGCATTTAATTGTATTAATATCTATCAGGAGAGTGGTAATACAGCATTGGCTAATTCACTTATGGAGAAGTATCTAAGTATATGAATAGTGAAGAACTTATAAGAAGGAGAAAAAACTGTGATATTGCAACCATAGATGGATGTATCTAAATTATACATGGAGTGTAGAGCAGAAGAGGTGATTTATGGTATATTTGTCTCTGTATTTATTTTTCATGTTTGATAGAAGGATAATGGTGATCTATCTATGTGATCCAACATGAAACAGGTCTGAAACAAATTGGGATTCATGAAATATGGAAGAAGTGAAAGAGTTTTAAACATCTATTATATATATACTTAAGATGTATTAAGATAAATATGCATATATAAAGGTACACATATATGTTGGTAATTATACCATCAAAATTTAAATAGAGTTGGCATGTGTGACATACAATAGGAGTATATTGTATGAAACATGCTGTTGTTGGTAGTGACAGCGACCTGAAAGTAACATTAATTTTTTTTACTCTAACATTGTTTGTGATTAAATGTATTTTGGGTTTTATCTAACGTTTAAACTAAATATTGGTTATGTTGAATCGGATTAATTATGGTTTAAAAACACAAATAATGATAACGGAAAGGTGTGTTTATCATGAGAGGACGGGAAACGTAGTTGAAAATGTTGCAAGTCAAACGTATAGTCTTAACCTGTCACCTACAACGGAGCAAAGTATCTCTACTTCTACTTCTCGTATAAAATTAACTGACCTTTCAACTGAATCTAAAGATGTATCGGGGAAGATTATTGGATTATCTATTGGATTACCTGTTGGGATATTTTGCTTCAGTTTATTGATATTCTTAGTATATTTTTATTTTATTAAGAATTCTATTTTATTGTCAGTACAACCAGTGTCACCGTCAGAATCAATAAAAGAACCAGCCAACACATGGTTTGATAAACTTTTTAACCTTAATTGTATTCATAGAAGAAAAGACAATAATGACATTGAAAAGAAGTATAGGATAAGTCCTTATAAATCTTCAAATTATCATGTAAGCGAATCCCAGATTCAGTATAAAATTGGAATAGACCCATATAATTGCAAACAATATGTAAGTTGTCATGTACAAACACCAAAAGATGTACACAGTAAGTATCCAAGAGAGAAACTGCAACTACTCGACAAGTTATCCTGCAATTATGTTTCTAAACCTCATTTTCCTCTTACTGGTAATGTTGAGTTTACTATAAACAAAAGAAATGAAGGAAACGATTATGATCATGATTGTAAATACCCTAATGTATCTTTCTGTGAGGAGGATAAAGATACAGAGAATTTTACTTCAAAACTAGTCGATAACTCATTTCTAGACAAAGAAACTCACAGAAGTTCAGTATACCAAAAGATTAATAATTTACTTCCAAGACTAACACCAACAATTCAATTAAAGAACCTTAAGATACTTAGTCGAATTGACAAAAATTATGTTCATGAACCTGTTGGGTTTGAAAATGAGAGATCTCCAATGTTGAATAAGCCTCGTTCCATCTATTCTCATAATGTGAATGTATTTAACTTATCTAATTCGAATGCAGAGTTATGTGGTTCTTCTTCATCGACTGGGGATACTATTTCAGAAAAGATACCAATTCAAGGAAAGTATGCACTAACTAATTATCCAATTAAAAAACAAGTTTTAGACAGTAATCGAATTGATGCAAACTCCAAAATTGTTATTGAACCAGTTCCTCTAAAAAGGACTAACTTCAAAAAGGCAAATATTAAAGCTGAAAGTTACGAAAAAGAACTACCTGAGATACCTTATCACATGCTTTTAGATAAAGAAAAGAGCAAGGGTAATAATCAATTTAATACGGTACTAAAAGTAGGTAGAGTATATCCAGTTGTGCGACCATATAATCCTCGGTTAATAGATGAAATTTCATTATCTATGGGGGAATATGTGAGGGTTCTTGTGGTTTATGAAGATAATAAATGGTGTTTAGTGGAAAAATGTACTATAGACGGCACATCTAAATCATTAATCAATTTTGGTAATCAAATGAGAAATGATAGAAAATACTTAAATGATGATAGAGGGATAATACCAACTGAATCTATTTTGAAAAAATAATGCGCATAGCAATGAATTTTTAAAACAAGTTTATGTGTATATATTGTTTTGTAGAACATACATATAAAACTTGACAATAGGAAACATTCAAACAAAAGTATATTGAAAAGTGATGATTTTTTTTTAATAAAATGACTAAGTTTCTAGTAATATTACGTTTTTATGTAATATATGTGTAGAGGAGGAATATTTTGCTAATATAAATTTAAATGAGTAATCAAAAGTCCACTAAGTACAACTTCTATCTTAAGATTTTAACTTTATGATAAATATATGTATTTTTATTATCTGATTTTGCAGGTTTACCGAAACATAATTCAGCAATAATAACTTATCCAAATGATGTTTCTTCTGACAAAACAATCTTAACAAATCCATTGTAATGTTGTAAAAAAGCATCGACTCTAAAGTTTTTTAAGTAACTCAAGATAAGGTTTGAGCAGCATCAAACATATAGTCAATAATTTGTGGGGAAATGGTAGTCCAGTTAAGGAAATTAGCTTGTAACTTTTCTGTAATTTCATCATTAGTAAAGAAAATGGTTGAATAATAAGCTTTTCATTTACAGAAGATGGTATGTTTTTGCAGGCTTAACATTACATTCAGAGTCAAGTAAACTAGTCAGTCAGAGTGTTAACTTGTAATAAATTGTTGCGTAGTTTTTGTTTTTAATTAATAGATCTGAAAATAAGATAAATCATGTGTTTATTTCTCAAGAGGAGAAAATAGAAAAGGTTGTTCATACATACTAGTAGTTGTGCTCACTTGAGTTACACAAGTAGATTCGCGAAGGGATACTACCGAAGAAAAGACGGTAGCAATAAGAACATCAATAATAGTAAGAAAATTCAAGAAATGTATATTATTTAAAATTTAATTAAAATAATATTGACCTTCTATTAAAAAATAAGAAGAATCACACATGAAATTAATTACGATTTGTTGTGCTTTGCTGTTTCTTTCAGCGAGAACATGTTGAATTATGATCTTTCTTAGTTTATCGCATACCAGATTCCTCAAACTCTTGACCTTTCAAATTCTTGGGATGCGTAATTTCTCGATGGCCGGAAATAAAATTCAATGCAACAGAAATAACTTTTTTTCTGGTTAAGGTGTTGGAAATGATAGAAAAGTTAAAGATATGGCTAAACTGAAGCAATATTTTACTAAGAGGAGATTAGTCCTGTGGGTCTCTAATGTAACGTTACTTTTTATATAGTGGAAGATTCATTTTAAATAGAAGAGAAGATAGAAAAGAGTTTCTCGAGAAACTGTTTGGTTTGTAAACATATATTATCTTAGTTCGTTCGAAGATTGTTCTTGTAGATGAAAGGATCAGTAAGTAATAATAGTTATGGGATAGAAAGACGCTTGAAATTATTCAGTTTTTCGGGGAATAGGTAGCTAGAATTATCGATTAGTGTATTCAACAAAATTAGGTTTATCATAATCAAAATACTTTACTTTAATTATCTATAAGTATAAAAGATTTACATAAAATGAAATAGAGAAGATAAAACATATTTTTTGAAAATATAGATCTAGCTTAAGTCATTAAAAACAAAAAAGGAAAGAATTCAAATGCGAAAAATTGGTAAAATATACACTGAAAAAAATTTATTTTTTTAAAGTGATTAGTTAAAAATTTCAATTGGATTATCATTGTATTCCTTAGTTGGTGGGGCTTCAATACCAGTACCAAAACATAATTGAGCCACTACAGTCCATTTAGCTGGAATAGTATCTGGTAAAGCTTCTTTAATTTGGTTATTGTAATGCTGAATGTGAACACCTAAACCTAGACTTTCTAAAGCAGCCCATGAAACAATTTGGGCACCACCAGTAGCATGTGATGCACAAACTGGAAATACCTCAGCAATTTGTGGCATTTCAGCTTGTAATTTTTCAGTGACAACGTCATCGGTAAAGAAGATTACAGATCCATACGCTTCATCTCTAACAGATTGTGGTCTTAACTTGGCATTATCATTAGGCATAGACTTAGTGACATGATCCCAAACTTTCTTGTGAGAGTCGCCAGTTAAAATTATGGCACGGTTACATTGAGAATTTAACGCGGTCGGAGATTCCTTTATTATGGTTTGTATAGTGGCTTGAACATCGTAAATCGAAATACCTGCTGGTAATTCTGGTTTAAGTTTATAGATTGTACGTCTTGATGAGAAAGTATGTAAGAAATTGGCAGTAATGGCGGACATTGCTTTTATTTGTGTTTTGGCTTTTTGAACTATTGATTTGGTTTTTTACTTTTATTATTATAATTTTTTGTCATTTTTATCAAAAAGAACTATTGGATTACAGTATTATAAGCAAATAGAAACATCTCATATATTCTTCTATAATTCGTTCTTATATATATTATTTTCTATGAAAGTGACAGATATTTATAATATAGTGTTTCAGCAGTAATTTCGATTACTTATAAGAGGTGGTTCATTCCATTACTGAATTTTCCGAATTAATAAGCAGATTTTATAGACACAAATTAAAAAATAATTATTGATCTTTTCTAGTAACCTATTTCCATCTTGTTGATAGTCTGTTTGTATATTGATCAATTTAGTATGCCATGGTTACTGATTCGTTTAACTTAGTGGTCTCAATATTAAAATGTATTTGTTAAAAAGATCATTTTTCTATTTTTTTTTTCTTTTCTTTTTTTATTTTGTAACGTAAAAAGAAGTTCTTTTTCTATTGTGGGATTCATACAAATAGAAAACAAAACAATAGAGTTTTCCCATTATTTATTCTTTTTTTTCCTTATTTCATTATGCTGAGTAATTGAAAAACGTCATAAATTGGCAGAAGTCTTTTGATTAGTAATTGTTTAATTATTGTGGCATAGAAGATACAACTATATCAGGTTCTTGGAAAAGAGACATTTATTTTTTATAATTAAGTCTATAGTTGATGAATAATATATTTTTCCATAAGATATGTTAAAATAGGGACCTGTAGATTTGGACATAAGAAAATGGAAAAAGTTACTTGTAAGTTTTAAAATATAAAATAATCAGAACTTATTATTAAGTATTACCACTTTTGCTATATCACTGTTATCATTAGAATGATTTATTGATCTGATAACTTGGAAATTGGTACTGTTTATCAAAAAAGAAAAGAGGGGGAAAAAATAAGTAAACATCAAACAAATTATGTCTTAGATTTGTTTTCTAGGATAGTCTCATTATTCTCTTTTTGAATATTGTAGATTTCCTCCTATTGATGTCACTCAGTATGATATTATTTGTGTATTAATTTTTATGACCAAATCGCTTCTTTTTTTTAATTTTCAAAATAGAGCTCAAACAGCTCCTTACTCCAGTAACTCTTATGTTAAAAGAACTTTAGAGAACTAATACATTTCATGAAACAACTCATCTACTCAAAAGTTAATTTTACAAATATAGTAGAAAAACTGTCAAATCTACCAATCTACAGATACATACAAAAGAGGAATGTGATCGAATAAATGGTTGTTATATACTTTACAACATTATATATAAATGTCTTGATGAATAAAAGAACACGTTAGGAGGTGGATGGAATGAAAAAAAAAAGTAAGACTAATATGAGCCGATTTAATTTACCAACAGTTTTTCATGGAAGCAGGAAGGGGATAAACGTTATAGAATGCAGAGGAATAATAATATAAAAAAAAAAATGAAGAAAAATATAGGTATAAATGGAAAAAAAAAATTAATTACGGGGATGAAATGTCATTAAATTAGGATAAGATTCAGATGCTACAATCAACACCAGAAAGCCCAGTATCTTTTCCACCTTGGGCCATTTTTTAGTTTTTCTCTGTATTCCTCTTGTTCTTGTCTTAACACTTCTTCATCGTAAATATGTCTTTGATAAATTAAATCAATATCAGAGGCTCTAATATATAATCTCCAGTCCCTCTTCCAGATTTTGTAACCAAAGTAAAAAACTATTAAAATTGGCATAGCTAGATAATTTTCAAAGAATGACTGAACATCTATTTTTCCTTCACCAATTGGTGCAAGGGCCACCCAGAATTGACCAATAAGAATCAAAAACATCAAGGTAAAAGAAAAGATGGACCCCCAGATACCAACTTGTGACAAATAACCAATTTCGCCAAGAGATCTACCTTGAGCTTTCATAGCCATTCTGAATCTGATATGAGATAAACATATAGACATCCATGTGAAAAGTTGAGATAGACCAGAAATGGACAATAACCAAGTGAAGACCTCATCCTCCTTTGGAGATGATGCACAAAAGGCAATGACACCGAATAAACATGCGGCTAAGATACCCATTAATGGTCTACCAGCTCTGTCAATATAAGTAAAGATTTGGGGTGCATAACCTTGTTTAGCTAAAGTTAACAACATTCTTGAACTAGAGTAAAAGGCGGAATTTGCAACAGACAAAACCGAAAGGATAATAACAGTATTAATGAAATGTGGGACGACTCTAACACCATGGTTAGCAATAGCTAAGACATATGGAGATGCTTTAATACCGTTAGATTGGGTACCTAGTAGTTGATTAGAGTTATAAGGGACAAGGAACCCAATAATGATGATGGAAGCCAAATAAATACATAAAGCTCTATAAATAATCTTCTTAGCCGCGGATGGAATAGCTTTACGTGGATTGGATTGTTCAGAAGCAGTGATGGCAATAAATTCAGATTGACCAAAAGAGAAAGCTGCAGTAACGAAAACATTAACAACACCTTTGAAACGATCAATTGCTTTATCACCTCTAAATGCACCAGGATCATGCCAATAACGACCACCAATGTAACCACTGGTACCAGCACCACCACAGATGATTATAATGCCTAAAGTGAAGAATCCAGCCATCATTAGACATTTACAAGTGTTAAAAAAGAATTCTGCTTCAGCATAACCGGCAGCACCACCAAGAAGATTAATACCCACAATTAAGACATAGAAGATGACGACAAAGATATCAGGATCAACTTTTGTAGTCCAATATTTGATTGTCATAGAAGCAGTAACCAATTCAAGAGGACAAACACAAAGCCATTGGAGACAATAAACCCAAGCGACAGAGAATCCAAGAGCAGGATCGATTAGAAAACTTGGATAAGCATTAAATCCACCAACTAAAGTCAAATAGTTGACAGCCATTTCACCACATGCCTGAATAATACAATAAACCATTAAACCCATGATAGCATAACCAATAACCAAGGCACCTGGGCCACCGTGGGACAAAGTGGCACCATTACCAACTAATAAACCAGTACCAATCCCAGTACCTAAGGAGATCATGATAACATGACGAGGTTTAATAGTCTTTTTCAACTTTTTGTCAGTTTCATCATTACTAGCTTCACCATCTGTCTTTTTGGCCATAGCATCTACAATCATATCAGCATCACCTTCATTTGAACCCATTTCAATATCCATGTCAGAACTAGTACCATGAGTATCATGAACAGGATCATCTGCTCTTTTAAAGGAATCGATAAATTTTCTAAATCTTGAGACAGGTTTATTATCAGAATAGGAATAATCATTTTGGGAACCATTACTATTTTTCAACGTTTCAAAATATTCAACTTCATTTTCTTGTTCAGTGGACTTAATTTCTGTTGTTCCATTTTTCAAGTCTTTTAATTCAAATCTTGAATCAGAACCACCAATTGGAGAGGATGGCATTTTAAATAATTTTATTTGCTTTTTGTTTTTTTTATATATCTATATTTGTATTTGAACGACTTTTCTAGCTTTGCTAACAATATAGGATAATCAAATATTTATTAGTGGCAAAGAGAACGGTGAAATATTAAATAATAAAATATAGGAAAGAAAAAGTATGAATCAAATGAAGCTGTTAAATAAAGTTTTTCAAATAATGCTAACAAAAAAATGTTGGCAAATGAGTTGGAATATAATCTCGTCTATTAGGAAAAAATGAAATTTGAAAAAAAAAAAAAGGAATGAAAAAAAAATAGTCGGGGAAAAAAAAGAAATGCTACACAATGGAAAGTAATAATTAATGAATTGATAAGTCAATCAATATATACACACGGAGAAAAGAATGTATTAAATAATCACACACAACTTGGTATGTTTTTTATTTGTTTGTTTATTTGTTTGTTGGACTATATTATATCTGTTTTCTCCAGATACTGAAAGGAAATAACAAGGAAAAGGAAGATAGTGATCCTGAAAAGAAAAAAAACGTTAGAGCCCAATCCGTGAGTAAGATGTAGCGTTATATATATAAAGAATGACTAAGAAGTAGAGACTTACAGAAGGAAACTTTGGAAGAGAGAGAAATTGCCAAGACGTACAAGAAGATCGTCATGCATAATATCCACTATTTCAGCGTCTGTAGTTCCCTTCTTCAATCTCCTTTGTGCGGGATGCACAACGGTGTCCAAAATGGAGACTTTATATATATACAATTTTTTTTTCTTTTAAATAAAATAAAGGCAAGTTGATTTATTATATAATTCAATCTAATCAATTTTCTCGTAATTACAACAAAAAAAATTTACATCACTCATTAATGACGATTGTATAATTCGAAAAAATGTGAAAGTAAGTGGGTTGAAGAAGAGAAAAGAATAGAAAAATAAAAACAAAAAAAAATAAAAAAGAAAAAGATGAAAAGTGAAAAGCAAAAAAGAGAAAATAAAAAGTATTTACCAGGGGAAATTTTACAGTACTGGGGGCACAGAAAGAATATGATAATTTTCATTGGCCAAACCTCGAATATAAGTTTTATTTCTTGGGGTTACTGGCAAATAATAGAGAGATGTGGTGAGATATAATGGCTTTTTTTTTCTAAAATTTCAAATTCCAAAAAAATACTTAGGTGTTTTGATGAGTAAATAAATAATTTCTCGATATTATTGCGGTGAGTAATTAGGCTATTTTACTCGAGAAGTTATCAATTTCATTTACCCCACACATATTCTTATCTTTCTCTTATCTATTATTTCCAGAAAGCTGCATTTTTAGATAAGGAAATTTGTCTTATCAGTAAATATCATTGATCACTCCTTACAGACTCCTGTAAATTTTGATACAACAAATATACATACAATATTTATTTTAAAAAAATTCAGAGCCGTGCCTTGGTATCTATTGTTTTTTTATTGAACGGCATCGAAAAATAAATAATACAAACAACAGATATTGTGTATATTTTCCTTCAGGTTTTTTTTTTCGAATTATATAATGAGTCTGAAATATTATAATCTTCACAATTTCTTAAAAAATTCAATCTCTTAATCATTGATCTAAAAAATGAGGAAAGGGGCGGTACCATGGAAGGATAATTACGTTGTTTGGTTTTTCCTTTTAGTGTTTAACCTAAAAAAAGTTTTCAAAAAATATCCATTGAGATAGCAATAAAAATATATTAAACTTAATCAGGGGGTATTTAGTCAAAAAAAAAAAAAAAAAAAAAAAAAAAAAAAAACAGTTTAAGAAATTTGTAAAAATGCAAAAATGATAATTGTATCTGTTGTTATCGTTGTATTTGCAAACTAATGCACTATTTTCCAAAAATAAGATACTCGGCTTAGTTAGTAAAAAATGGAGTCTTTTTCGTTTATTTCTTGTAGGAATATTACCTAAAATATCTTATAACCTAGTATTTTAAGCAGTTCATTTTACTTAAAAAAAATATTTCACTTAAAACCCTAAATTTTTTAGTATTCAAAAAAAAATTAAAAAAAAGGAGAAATCTGATTTATTTAATTGTGAGAGAAGTTTGCAATATATTTTAGAAAATTCCCGTATAAGGAAATTTGTTGGCCAGAGTCAAAATGAAAAACTTAAAATACAATATCGGGGTTTAACTCTAGCATAGCAATAACAGTTAGAATATGAAAGAAAACTTGTTAGGGTTGGAAAATATGTTATTTTTAAATAGTAAGAAATTGAGATAATGGAAAAGTTCTAGAGCACACTAACGCACCTATATATACTAATGATCTTACATTTTTTGTGATAGTTTAATTAGATGTGTACGTTCTTTCTTGCTATTTAATTTTTAATTTTTTATTCTTGTGTTCTTTCAGGTAGGAGAGATGACTCACATTGTTCTAGCTTTAGTCTATAACCTTTGTTGGAAACAGAGATCGGCACAACAATTGGGCATCTTGGTTTGTCATAAGTTTCAGAAATTTTTTTAGTTACTAATATTGTTGACTGATTGATAATTACTTACTTTTAAAAAAAGAAGAAAAAGAAGAAAAAGAAAAAAAAAAAGAATCAGATTGACTCTATTTATTTTTAATCTGACAGAATTCGATTAACATTATTAATTTTTTCTTTTTTTTCTTTTTTCTTCTTTTCAAAATTATGATAATTATTATCAAATTGTTATAAAATAAGGAAAAACTAAATCAGCTATAATCTGACCACAAATTTTTTTTTTTGCGGAGTGAGAGTCATTTGTTATTGCATAAAAATCAATTATGTCTTGCTTTTTTAACTCTAAACTATTTCTATATATGGGTAGGACTACATAGTGTAAAATCAGCATTCTTTTTATTAGTAGAATAATACTATTTTCACTTAGTAAAGTAGATGATAATGTAAAAATGAACACATTTTTTATGGTGGGAAAATATATACATTTCTATCATAAAGGTACTAGATCTTTTTTTTTTTCTTTAATTATTTTTTCTAATGATCTTATTTAGAATTTCAAATTAAATAAATAAAAGATATAATACTGACTAAAATATTTTATGACATTTCATAGTAATCAGTTTTCTTTTTTTTTGATTTTTGTCTTAGTTGTTTTCTTTCCTGAGATTTTGATAGATATTAAGTTAACATAATTTTAAGATTGTAGTTTTTTTTTTTTGCATTATTAAGAAGTTCAATTATTCGTTGGAAAGAGTTTTGGTAATATCTAAAAGTTTTCTTTGTAGTATTATTATTAGTTTACATTCTATATTTATTGTGCAATATTTTTGGCAGAGTTTTGACCTCAAAAAATGTAAAAATATTGAAATAAGATTAAAGATGTATGTATGTGATAATCTAAATTATCTATATCAAATGATTGATAATTTTATAATAGCTTACAAAAGAAGAGTTAAAATAATATGTGATATAGTGTATAATAGTTATATATGTATATTTAGTATGTAGAACAAAATAAGGTAAGCAATAAAATAATAATTTATAGTACCATTAATATCCTACTATAAATAGCTAAAACTAATAACATTACCGACATCTTGTTATAAATTATATTATCTTTTTTTATTAATTTAAAATGAATGCTAGTAATAATTTTGTAATTGTTTATTTTTTAATATTTTGTTTTGACTTTGTTGTATCTTGTGGATCCAAAAGAAAAAAACATTTTTGCATTTTTCACAAATCTTTTTCTTCCTCGCAAAATGATAAACATTGGAAATACACATGAGCACTCGCAAACATTTTCAACTACTACCTGTTAGTAATATATACAAATGAGCAATTATTATATATTTACTTGTTGAAATAGAATGTTCTATGATAAAATAGATAGAACAATAAGATTTTAGCAGACACTAAACGATAAATTGTTGAGTAATAATTGTTGAGAGGTCACCAAAAGTTGTTGAGTTTGTTTATTAAATATCTTACTGTTCGTAGAGGAAAATGGCTTAATGTTAACATATATAAAGCCAAGGATTTCATCATACATTATTTTTATCTTATTTACAATCTTTGTATATAATTATTTCTATGTTGTATATAGAGAAAGAAAGTGAAGAACTTTATTATAATTTTGTATACTAAATCTGTTTAATATAATATTGAGAATGTTTACTATATATCCAATGAATAAAGGCGCTCATTCTCAACATTACTAAAAAAAAATTTTTTTCATTTCCTTTTGCTTAATGTGTTCTCATACTAAGATTTAGGATACATTACAAATAATAGTCCATTGTCCTCAAAAAAAAAAAATTCTTCTAGTAAAAACTAAAATAAAATAAAACCAATTATAGAGAACAACATCATCAATAAAATCAACTTATAAATTCCAACATTTTAATAAAGAAAAATAAGATAACTTAACTAAATTTTTTAACTTTTAAATAATTGGTAGTGAACTTAATGAAAGGGAACAAATATACAAAAATACCACTATTGTATTCCACATATTTTTTATAACTATACAAATTGATTAATTTTTCAATAAAATAACTAACATTTTCGAAAATTACATCAAATCAATCTAAATGACACTAATAAAAATCGAACCCTGAAATATACACCCTAATCTTTCTTCCCTCCCTTATTATTCCCGAATAACAAGAAACAAAAAATAAGAACGAAAAAAAAATCCGAAAAGGCAATTAAAATTTATTATCTTTACCTAAAACAGCAAAAAAGATAAAAAAAAGGAAAAACAAAACCCAAGAGGAAATTCACAAAGGATGCGTTACGGAATTTGGAACGGAATTATAACTTTACACTATCGGAATATAGATGGCTACTTAAAACTCAGAAAATTCGTACGTTATTTTATTTTCCGCCAAATAGTTTTTTCCCTTTCCTTACCAGAAAAAATAGAGAAATTAAAGAGGGAAAAATTTACAAGAAACTTTTTCCTTGCATAACATTTCCAATAAACAAAACAAGATAAAACTAACATTCCTCGAGAAACAGACTGATAGCAACATCTTTTTGAAAAAAACTAACGCTTGAGTCAATCGCTTTGAATACTATTATTGCTGTCAACTCCTCTATTTGACGTTTATCCACCTACCTACGCATACGTAACCGTAATCTATATAAACGTTTGCATTCTCCAATATATTTTAAACTAAGAGAATCACATCAAGTGTTAACTATTCTCTCTTTTTTCATTAAAAGTTTTTATTTTTTATTTATCTTTTTAATTAAATTATTTACTACAATTCCTAAACCCTGTGATATAATCCATTTTTGCTTGTTTATAGTCTACTAATCAATTGTTTCGATTCTATCTCTATTTTTTTACTTTTTGACAAAATTTACCTTCTATTTAATTTTCAACCTAATGACAATGGATTCAATGGAATTACCTTCTATCAGTAGCACTACTAGTATTTCAGATAATCCTGCATTGAAAAATTATTATGAAAAGTTATTATTTAAAAATGGTAGTAACAAATCTTTGACGGATTTTCAACATGAATTTAATCCCAATAACGACAACAGTACATTTGATAAAAATGATATTACTAACAGAGTTGACTTCATCAAAGGCTTTAATCATAACGACAACAATCATGATCATACAACAAACTCTACTTCTACTTCCACTTCTTCTACCACAATTGCAACCACTAACCATTCTCCATTAATAGGTAATGAACACTTTAGTCCTTTAACTAAATTAGATTCACAGCAACAATTTGAAAATGTTGATCCAAAGAAAAGGGTAAGTAAAGTGACTTTCCCATCTTTACAGATCATTCCAAATGAATCAGAAAGTAATTCGATGGAACCAACAAGTAATTACGATATATCTATGTTTCAATCTGCTGGTTTGCCATATGAACGTAGTAATATCATTAGTAATAATATTGTTAAAAGCGGTTCCCAATCTAATGGTAGAAGAAAATCTATCTTCAATTTCTCGGAAATTAATAAAAAGTCTAATAACAACATCGGAATCATTGTAAATTCTTCCAACTCTAATGCTACGACAACTTCAAATGGTCAACCTGTTTTAACATTTAATAACTTTAATTTTAATGGTACTAGTAATCATGTGAATAGCAACAATACTACCACTACTAACATTGCTGCTGCCAACAATAGTAATACTATGAATTCAAATATCACAAGTGCTGGCGACTTGTTTCTACCAAATAAACAGACTCTCTTTGCTAGTGAAAGAAGATCTTCTTACATTTCTGATTCTTTGATTCATCATAATTATGGTAACAATAACAGCATTAGTAATTATCATAATATTGATCCAAATATGGTTAACAACAGTGGACTATTAAATAATTATCACTTTAACAGTCAGAATGATTATACCCAAATGATACCAAATAGAAATAATTCTAATCTTATTCAAAATAATCCTAATCTTAATTATTATGACCAACTTAATAATAATTCTAATAGCATTGCTACACTACAAAGATCAAATGATAATGGCTTATTACCGCAGAGTGTTTGTCTACGGAGTCCTGCTACCTTATTGAGCCAAATGTTCAATAATACCAACAATATTAATCCTTCTGATACTAAACTACATACTAATGGGTACCCATATAGTAAATTGTCCAATATGCCATCACAGAATGAGCGGTATGTCACCACCATACAACAAACCTATAATAATATCGGTAGTATGAATACTGATTTTACTAATCCAATAATGAATAATTATAACAATCAAAGAAGAAACACACAACCTGCTTTATTTTCAATGAATGGAAATAAGAATACCAATGGCAATTCAAAAAAGAATAATCAATATGGTTATTTGAATTATTTGAATAATACAAGATACGTTAATGCTTCTTCTACCAATAACAATAATAACATAACGACAAATAGTAATAATAATATGAATCACAACAACGATAACAACAGTAATAACCAAGATAATGGATTAATATTATTAAATACAAGACAGTTAACATCATCTTCTGAGTTGCAAAAAATATACGAGGAATGTGGTAAAAATTATTTTTCAAGTGAACAAGTCTATAATTTTGGTGATTATATTAAAGGTTTATTAAATATCGATTCCAATAACAATGATAAAAATAAAGATTCTGAATATATGACTATTAAAAAGTCAGTCTCAAAGTTTTTATCATTTTTAAAGAGCTGTAATTTAAGTTATAACTCACAATCTGATACCTTTATATCCAAAAGTAGTACAAACACTACTGCTAACAACAATAATAATAATGCTGTTTCGACCAATGGTGGCAAAAGACTATTCAATGCATCAATTCAAAATAATACTAATAGTAATAATAATTCCACATCCACTTACTTACATTATAAACCCTTAGTGTTAGTCTCTTTGAAGAATGGTAAATTAGAATTATTATCAATCCCATCGAATAGTAACTTACTTATAAAACGTGGAGATCTGATCATTATCGATGGTGACCGTGGTAAGGATTTGGCATTAGTAGTAGAACCAGTTATAAATTTAGATATGGCATTAATGATAAATTTTTTAAAGAAAAAAATCCATTTTGACTCGTTGATTACAAATCGAGATCAACATTATCCTAATAGTAAGTTTATTAACGCTTTAGTCAATGCTACACAGAGATTAACTGATGAATTAGACCCTAAACTATACGATGTCATTGAATTAATTCAATTAGTAGTTCCATCTAAACAGATAGTCAGATTTGCCACACCATGGGAAGTCAGTTCCAATTTACATAATAAATTTCAAGATGAATTGAAAGCATTACATATTGCACAACTAAAATTAAAATCATTAAATAATCATGACTCGCCATCATCATCATCTGCAACAAATTCTAATAATGCCAATAATAGTACTGCTGTAGAAGCCAACAGCAACAGTACGAAATTAAACATTAAAATACTTAATGCTGAGTTCCAATTTGATAGAAAGAAATTAACATTTTATTATATATGTGAAGAACGTAATGATTTTAGAGAATTAATCAAAGAATTATTCAAGTTTTATAAGACACGTATCTGGTTATGTGCTATACCAAACAATTTGAATATAGACAAATTATATTGTGATAATCAACAACATAAATTAAAGATGTATCAGGAAATGACGCCGCATTACATTAACGATGATTTGAGTGACACAAATTTGCAACAAAATGGATCTAGTAGATTCTTTGCAGCACCAGCATTGAATCAATTGAAGTTGGATGATTTCCAAATTGGCGTTTATAAAGAATTAGTGAAAGCTCTGTTCTCCTCTCCTTCTTCATAATTATCTTCTTCTTCTTCATAATTATCTTTCTTCTTCTTAATTACCTTCTTCTTCTTAATTAGGAGATATCAATTATTAAACCAGATCAAAACATATAAGAAAATAAACACAGACACATACCAACATTTATAGAGGAACATAATACATACATACATACATATATACGTATGGACGTGCCTATATATAGATATTTTAAAAAAAAATTTTTTTTGTTCTTATTTTTAATTACTACGTTACCATAATATTTTTAACCATAATTTGTAATACTTAATTCTGTATTTTGTAAATGAATACATATTTTATTAAATGAGGTAGAAAAAAAGATATGAAATAGATTCAAGTTTTTAACAATGTTTAATAATATATATAACTGTGTTTAGTTCTATCTTCTCTTGGTTCTCTTATTATTATTATTATCTTTTATTTTATCTTTTTTACATACGTTACATAGATAAAATTATACTGTACTGTATATATATATATACAAATCAAAAAATCGTCAACGTTACGACGAAAAAAAAGAACAAAAAACAAAAAAAGAAAACTCCATATATAACATAACACAACACTGTTTTATTCGTTCAGTCATGTTCAGCAAAGAAAAAATTTATAGCCAACAATTTTAATTTGTTAGCAAGAGCCCATTTTTCGATACCTGTGGCAGGTGTGCCATATCCCCAATTGACTCTTTCTTCAATGGAAGTAAAGATATGATTATCCTCAATCTCTTCAAACAAAAGGAAAACATAACGATGTTCACCAGTGCCAGCTGGAGGACCTGGTCCCATATATTTGACTACTTTATGACCGTTAGTTATTAAGCCGCCAGTTGGTTCGTGAAACTTGATACCAGTCTGGACGAAATGACAATATTCGGACCATTTATGGTCTACTCTGGAAGGAGCATCTGGGTCTGTCATTACTAATGTATAACACTTATCTAGATTTAGTGGAAAGTCGTTGTTAGCCAAATAAGTGACTTTTGGGGCTTCTTGGGTCAATTTAGGAGACAATTTGTTACCTTGATTGACCACGACATTTGGGTGTGGATACTCAATGGATAGAGTCCCAGATAAAGACAAGCTTGCAGGATTTGTGACTTTTGGAAAAAGATCCTTAATCACCTCATGCTTATTCAAAACCTCTAATAAACTCTTCATTTTTATTAGTTAAACCAAAACTACTAATAAAACCTGCTGGGTTAAAGATGTATGTATATTACTATATATATATATATATATATAGTATTGTTTAAATAGAGTTAAACCAATGTTGCTGCTGCAATATGTCGTAATGAAAGGATACCAATATGCTATAATTTGTACAAATGACATTAAAAGTCAGAATTTGACATAAAAATAAATCAATGAATATTACCAAAAAGAAAAAAGAAAAAAGAAAAAAAAAAGGGGAGGGGGTGGGGAAGGATTAGAAAGAGAAAAAAAAAACAAACAGTAAATTTTTTTGGGTTGCCACAGAAACCACATGACACAAAAGCACGTAATCCACAGTTTTGCAAACGAATTTGTTTTTTCTTTTTCTTTTTCTTTTTTTACTGGACATTTTCTGTGGAAGGCGATAATTATTTTTTCTTTTCTTTTCTTTTTTTTTTCAATAACAAAATTTAAACACCGTAATAAAAAAAAATTCAAAACAAAACAAAAAAAGAAAGGACTTACACAATTTGAAGAAGAAAAGCAAACCTTTTTTTTTTCATTTGTTTTTTTATTCTCCTCGTATTGTTTTCTATTGTTAGAGACTTACACAGTTTTTTTAATTTTTTTTGAGAAAACCAAGAACATTTTACAAAAACTGTGGGAAACCACATTTATTTTTTTTCGTTTTAGTCTTTTTCTTTTATTTTCTCGGCAATTTATTTCCCTTACGCTTATACCAAAAGCAAAAGCAAAAGCAAAAGCAAAAACCAAAAAACCAAAAAAAAAAAACAGATAGACACTAAAAAAATATAGGGTTTCGTGAAAAAACACTATAAGCCAGACCAAGCACACGTGACTTCCTCTCAGGTCACATTTACTATTCCTTATTCAACAATTGAAGTCAAACACAAAATCACTGTTCAGTAGAATCCAAGAAAAAGTCTCACGTTATTATTTATTTCCTTATATTTTTTTATTCCCAGAAAACCACGTGGAAGAAACAGTAAAATGAACAACACGTCGTTGTTAGTTGTTAGGGTACCCCATATTTTACCTGTATAGATGTCCATGTAGAAGATAGGGTTTATCTCTTTCACTTCAACTTTTATCGGTGTCTTCCAAACTAAAATGGACAAAACGGACCAAAAAAAAAAAAAGAAAAACAAGATTATTTACCCTGCATCGTTTAAAAAAAACCACCAACATCAAAAACCTTCACGCTTTTTGTTCTTTTTACCACAAATAGGCGAAACATTCTTAGCCCGAAAAATAAAAAAAAATTGTTTTTTTTTTATTTTTTATTTTTGTATTCACCTATTTTCCATCTCCTATTATTTTATACGATCGAATGTTTATGAGGAAAATCCGATGAGATGAAAAAAAAATTTTTTTTTCTCTTTCTTCTTTTTCTCTATTTTTGATTGTTTTTCTTTTGTTATGCCCACATTTAATTCCAATATATCCATCCTACTAGGAAATATCTCTTCCAAGATCGTCCAAATAATTTCACTAGCGATGACCATTATATATAAAGTTGAAAATACTCGAGGGCATACGAATTCTCTGTGCTTTTTTCTGACAAGTTAGTCTCCTATCTTCTCTGGTACTTCATCTTTGTCTTTCTTTTCTCTCTTTTTTTTTTTTTTTCCAATCACTCCTCTTCTCTTGCAGTAACCTTACAAACACGCACGCATACACGCATATATACATCAATTCAATAGACAAAATGGCTGGTACTTTCTTATTCACTTCTGAATCCGTCGGTGAAGGTCACCCAGATAAGATCTGTGACCAAGTCTCTGATGCTATCCTAGACGCCTGTTTGGAGCAAGATCCGCACTCCAGAGTCGCCTGTGAAACCGCTGCCAAGACTGGTATGATCTTGGTCTTCGGTGAAATCACCACCAAGGCCACCATTGACTACCAAAAAATTGTCAGAGACACCATCAAGAGAATCGGTTACGACTCCTCTGACAAAGGTTTCGATTACAAGACCTGTAACGTTCTTGTCGCCATCGAACAACAATCCCCAGATATCGCCCAAGGTGTCCATGAGGAAAAAGCCATCGAAGACATCGGTGCCGGTGACCAAGGTATTATGTTCGGTTACGCCACAGACGAAACCCCAGAAGGTTTACCATTAACCATCCTTTTAGCTCACAGATTGAACATGGCTATGGCTGATGCCAGAAGACACGGTAATTTAGACTGGTTGAGACCAGACACCAAGACCCAAGTCACCATCGAGTATAAGGAAGATCACGGCAGATGGATCCCATTAAGAATCGATACCATCGTTGTCTCCGCTCAACACGCCGAATATATCTCCACCGAAGAACTAAGAAAGTTGATAAAGTCTGAAATCATTGAAAAAGTTTGTCCAGCTGAATTATTAGATGAAAATACTAAGTATTTCATTCAACCATCCGGTAGATTCGTTATCGGTGGTCCTCAAGGTGACGCTGGTTTAACCGGTAGAAAGATCATTGTCGACGCTTACGGTGGTGCCTCTGCCGTCGGTGGTGGTGCCTTCTCCGGTAAAGATTACTCCAAAGTCGACCGTTCAGCTGCTTACGCCGCTAGATGGGTCGCCAAATCCTTGATCGCCGCTGGCTTATGTAAGAGAGTCTCTGTTCAATTTTCTTATGCTATCGGTGTTGCTGAGCCCTTATCTATACACGTTGACACCTACGGTACTGCCGAAAAGTCTGATGAAGAAATTATTGACATTATCAGAAAGAACTTCGATTTGAGACCAGGTATCTTAGTCAAGGAATTAGATTTGGCTAGACCAATCTACTTGCCAACTGCTTCCTACGGTCACTTCACTAACCAAGATTACCCATGGGAAAAACCAAAGACTTTAAAGTTTTAAATGAAAAGATGATTGTTTAATTATTTCATCTTTTTTTTTTTTCTCTTTTTTTTCCCCACCCCCTTCCTCACTCACCTTTCCTACTTATCTTTGATATTCAACATTCATTTTTTCTATTATTTGTTTTATAGATAAACACCATATTGTTGTTTCATTTTGACCTTTCACCCCTTCCTATATTCATAGATGAACATTGTCATTTACTAATATTATTAATTCAACTTAATAACAAGAAAGAATGAAAGAAAAAAAAAAGAAAAAGATATACTTAAATGTATAAATTTGTGTGTTTTTTTTCTTTCTAATCATGTACAAATGATTTATCATGTTGGTGCCAATATACCGACACCTCAAATTTTGTTTTTATATGTGCATATATTGTATACTTATATAGTTTATTATTTTTCAACAAAAAAATATTCATGTTCCTATTAATAAATAAATAAATTAGTCAACTAATGCTCTAAATGTTCACAATGCATTAGACTGATTGGATGCAAATATGCTACATTATCTACCACCTCCTCCAACTGAATTCCTCTCTGTGTTCTCTCTATAGTATTTATCTATTATTATGCTATAAAGTATTTAATAAATCCAACGCTTCCTTTAATTGATCTTTTGCAGTGACAATATCCTCATAATTTAACGCACTTATCGCATATTTAGCCAATTTTTGTATCTTTTCTATTTTCGAAGCTTGATCCATCATTTCTACCAATTCATCCTTAGAATATTGATGATGATTATTATAATGATGTGACTGAACCCCATCCAAGGAAGTATCCCCGTTGCTACATTTTGTTTCTTCCTCATATCCCAAAGTCTTGTGTTCCATTTCATATTCACTATCAACATCAGGATTTATTAATTCTAATTTCCTATCTGGCACATCAGTTGGAACAGGGGGTAGTTGAAAATTCGAATCACTATTATCGATACCATCTATGCTATTATGCTCTTCATTTATATCGTCATCATGTTCATCATTTGATATACCAGTTTCCTGTCCAATTATCTCTCCTCCTTTTCCTCCTTTTTCTTTCTTCTCTTGTTTTTTTTGTTCGTCCTCTATCGAATTTGATTGTTCTTCCTTATAGTTATCTTCTTTAAGATGAAGAGTCTCTGGTGAACTTTCAATAACCTTTCCATTTGCCTTATTATTCAATTTCCCTTTAGCAATCTTACTTAAGTACAACTTACAATATTTCAATCTTTTCTGTATAAGTTGCTGTTCCTGTTGCTGTTCCTGTTGCTGTTCCTGTTGCTGTTCTTCAATACCACCATTATTTTCTGATACAGAATCAAAATTCCACATGTGCAAAATTGTTTTAAATAGATCAATACAACACCAAAATCCACGCTTTAAATCTTGTTCAACATTATTATTACCACTGATACTAACATTTTCCTCCTTATTTTGGTTGTCCGTGACCTTTGACAGTTGTTCTAATTTTTGATTATACAGATTCATTGCAAAATTAATAAAATATACCTTTGCCTTATCCTGATCGTTAATTAACAATTTAACATTATTTTCCCCATCATTATCATCAGACGCTAACACACCAGTCTTAAATTGTTCAATACTATCTAACAAATTAGATGCTAATTCAGTCAACTCCTCAGGTCTATTAACCTCATTCAAAATTTTCTCTACAAGATATAACCTTAAATAATAACTTATAATTATTAATCCGACTGCATCAAAATCTTTTGCAGTTTTCAATAATCTAGCTATTGTTACCCTATTAATAGTCATCTTAATCAGGAAGATAAAGTAGATATTTCCACACGAATCTATATTTTTATATTCCTATCACTACCCTTGATTGTAAACTAATAGCTTGCTCTTCATAAGTTAACAATTTATCCTCCATTTTTAAATGTGCGGTTCTAAAAAGAATATAAAAAATATGGAAAATTTTTGAAGAGTTTCAAAAACAGGAACTTTTCTAGACAGGAGAAGAAGCGCATAGATAGAGATAATACAAACCTGTACATAGTTGGCTATTATTCACCCAACTGGTTAATTGACAGTAACACCATCTTTCGTGATATTATAGAGTGCCTTTTTTTTGTTATCATTACTTTAGGAAGAAAAATTATAAATAACTGAACCAATTAAAGTGTCTCTTCGTGTAGTAAAAAAAGTTAAACTAAAATACATACATACATACATATATATATATAGTGGCATTATTATAAATCAGTTTTATTAAGGACTTCACAATATAATAATACCTCTAATTAGTAATTAATATGACTTTTGTTGATATCACTGGGTATTTGAATGATGGCACCTGCATTGTTCTTAAAAGAAATACAAGAAATGGATATATCACATTGAAACCATTTTTACCCATATTGGATCAATTGAATGATTATAATAATATTAACCCTAATTTGTCAAAAACAGAATCTAATCCATTTACAATTGATGCAATAAAATTACATAAATACTATAGTAATGATGTAACAAATAAGGACATGACTTTAATAGATACAAATAAAGAAAATTTACTCCTGACCAAATTTGGTGTCTTGGTTGACACAGATGCTAATGGTGATAAATGGATTACCGGTGAAAAAGCTATTCAAATTTTAAAAAAAGCTAATCTTTATGATATATTCAAAGATAAATTAACTAGTGATACAAATAGAACTAAAACAATAACGAATATACATAAGAATAGTAGTACTGAGGACAACCATAATACCACCACAACTATGACCAGCTCCACAACTTCTAAAAGAAATACAGACTCTTTTTCGCAAAGTACTGATCCACAAAGACAATTAGGATCCCCATTGAAAAAAGTGAAATTAGATAAGAGTCTTAAATTAGACCATTCTTTAAGTGAAGGTTTTAGTTCTTTTCCTTTGTATAAACATGATTTACATCTAAACTTCGTAAATGTACCATTAACTATCCAAAAGACAATCCCAACTGCATCTGCTATAGACAAAGATGAGAGACTAAAATTGGAGACATTCTTACAAAAATTGTTATTCCCATCAACTGGTGAAAATAATAATTACTCAACAAATGAACAATCCTATAATTTGGTCGAAAAAGCTCTGCTACAAGAATTAGATGCTATGTTTCCTCATGTATTATTAAATCTAAATATCCCAGTAGATGAACATGGTAACACACCATTACATTGGCTCACTTCCATAGCCAACCTTAACTTAGTGAAATCACTAGTTAAATTAGGATCAAATAGATTATTAGGGGACAATGATGGTGAATCACCTCTTGTCAAAGCAGTGAAATCAGCAAACAATTACGATTCTGGAACTTTTGAAGAACTATTAGACTATTTATATCCATGTCTGATTCTCGAAGATAATATGAACAGAACTGTTTTACATCATATTGTTATCACATCAGGTGTCGCTGGTTGTTCTTCAGTCGCAAAATATTATCTTGATGTGTTAATGGGTTGGATTGTGAAAAAGGAAGATAGAATATCAAATCTACATGATGTAGATCCAATTTTGAAAAATTTAACTTTAAATTGGGTCTTAGTAAACATGTTAAACTTACAGGATTCAAATGGTGACACATGTTTAAATATTGCAGCAAGGTTAGGTAATGTAGGAATTGTAGACGCACTATTAGAGTACGGAGCAGACCCATATATTGCAAATAAATCCGGTTTAAGACCGGTTGATTTTGGTGTTAGGGCGTTAAAAGATTCTAATATTACAGAAAATAATAATAATAGCAATCATACTAATAGTATTCATGCCACACCGATAGCTGCTAGTGGTAATTATACCGAGGACAAGGGCTTGACACCTCCTGCAAATGATACTAGTAAAAATAGTAAAGACGATGTGGATAATAACGTGAATCATGTTAAGAATAACTCCACCACCAATTTCAAACTAGACTCAATGAAAGAACCAGATACCATGAGTCTAATTAACGACTTAAAAGTGTTACTGTCAGATGTAACAAAAGATTATGAAGATGAACTTTCTGAACATAAGAAAAAACTGTCTAAATTGCATGAGGAATTAAATTCACAAAGAAAACAACTTGCTCTAACCAGAGAACGGTTACAAAATGCGAAACAGTTAAATGACGAATACATTCTTTTAAAAGAACAATTAATAAATTTGCAAAAAGGTATCAAAAAAGAAGAAACTAATTTCATAGAAGAATCGAAAAGATTAGGTATTTCAACAGAAGAAACTGCTGGTATTGATTGGGATTCTGGAGATTTTGATGTGGATGAACCATTTAGAATTAATTTGATTCATGATTTCTTAGAGACTAAGCTAACTAATGAGTATCATGGAGACATTGAAAAGTTATTGAATGAGGAGTCTGTAGAAAATGTTATGAAACAAATACGATCCAAATATGATGTCAACAAAATAAAGGATGAATTACCTTCCTCCACATTACTGAAGACACGAATAAATGCTTATAAGAAGAATGACGAATATTTACAAACTATATTAAATGATATTCATGAAAACCAATCGGACTTAGAAGGCAAATTTAGAAGAGTATTAGCTCTATGCTTAAAAGTGGATGAATCTAAGGTTGACAGCATGCTAGATGGTCTTTTGCAAGCTATATCATCAAAAGATCCTCAAGACATGGATACTAATGAAATGCAAGAATTCTTAAACAAACATGCAATTGTCTAGATAATGAAAGCAAAATATAAGAAATATGTTAAATATTTATTTCATAAAAAGAACACCGCTGTATGATTTTCTTCTCCTTCTTTCTCTTTCCAAATACACCTATACATAAATACATACAATTACATATACATTAAATTAAATTCCAACACTGTATAAACTAAGTTACGATTTCATACATACATAGTTTTTTATCAGTCTTTACTCTATTATTAGGTTTCTATTTAGCTGGTTTTTTCCAAAAATATTGCTTATGCGTTTTCCTGCAAGATCTTAAACCTGTTCTACCACCTTTAATAGATAGAACATTAAATTTTCTAACTTGGTTTGGATCATTCTCTAAGTCATAGTAGTATTCTTCTTCTAAAGGTTTACCTGCTGCATCTTTCCCCTTACGATATATGACACCAATACAAGGTTCATTTGCTAATAATGCACGTACTTCCTCCTTCTTCAAGGCTTTTATCTGTGAATTAGCATCTCTTAACAAAGACAAAGGTGTCTGTTGTACATTTGCAAAGGCCAAGTAGTTGGCTAAGATGTGTTGTAAATCTTGACAATCTATGCCACGTTTTGTCAAAGAATCAATAATTTCTTCAGTGGATCTCTTGGGCTCTGCAAACTTTGTCAATCTTCTCACATGATTTTTACTCTTTTTATCTTGATGAGAGGATTCCAGGAATGGAGAGAAACGTTTTAATGGTTTGATTGGAGTCGGAGATATTGTATCTGAGACAATATTTGTTTGTATCAATGGTTTCAAAACTTCTGAATCTATCTGATTTTTTGAAATTTCTCTTTCATGTAAAACATGATCACGAAACGATAGTTGCTTCATAGTCAAAAGTACTTCCACATTACGAAAGTCGATAATTGTGTTATTCATAAAGGGCAATATAACAGTATCACCTTTCCTTAATGCAAAGGAGGTCAAATTTTGTTCTTTCAATAATTGTTTTTCCTTATCAACAATATCAAGATTATCATTAGAAGAGAACTCGAATTGGTTGTCACGACGCCTCATTAGATGGCATGAAATATGACGTGGCAAAGCGACAATCAACCCATTTAAGCCCAGACATGTCAACTTCAATTGATTCTTTCCAGGAAAATATGACAAAATTGCATGTTTTCTTGAGATCAATTTAAATTTAGGTAGAACGACATCGCAACTGCTTGACTGACGACCAATTTTGTAAGTAGCGGGCTCATTAGGATGTAATTGAATAGGTATCACTAATTTATTGTTAATAGGAGATTCTTCTAAGATAAATGAAGATGTAATATTAGCGCCATTGCCCCTCTTCACTGGAGAAAGGAAAGAAGAGGAAGGAGAAGAAGTCTGAATAGGTACTGTATTTTTAATTGGGGAAGAAGACAAATTACCTATACTTGAAGAGGGCAAAGGTGTTGGATAGTGGACACCACTATTATTTTGGTTTATGATTGTATTTTTAGCATTATAGTTCGTATTTTCAAATTCCAATTTCTTTGGGATGGAAGTCCCTTTAAAATGAAGCTCTTTGTCTTTATTAAAATCACCGACTATTGGTGATGATGGTGGGAATTGATATGACATTATTTTTATTGCTAAAGAGGTTTGAATATTAATTGACTTTATTGTATATAGCTGATTTGATAAAAGAAAAAATATGTAGCATGGAATAATAATTGAAACCAATCTTCTTTTTGTTTTTTTAGAAGAAGAGGAGAAGAAGAGGAAAAAGAAGAAGTGGGAGAAGACACAGGTACAGTGATGATATAGTTGAACAAGAAAAAGATCGTACAAACACAGCTATCATATCTTACAGTATATACTTCAAAAGTAAAAAAAAAAACTAAATTCTTTCCATCTCCAGTGGTCTACATAATGTTTATTATTCCAATTTAAATAATATTCCATACCAAGCTGACGCGTTCTTGGTGTTTACGCGTTTACAAAAATAGAGAAAAAGACGCGTCACAAATTTAACAAAAACACGAAAAACGAATTGGAAAAAAAAAGAAAAAGACACAGCACCATTAGCAGTAGCAATTATTTTACTGTTGGTTGGTTGGTTGGTTGGTTAATGTTATTTTAGTAGCTATTCTACCCTAAGAAGATTGACAGGTGATAAGGCTTTTCCAAGAGACAAAGATATGGGAATTCATAAGAAATGCTTGTATTCCTCTTTCGACACCTACCTACCAAGCTAAGTATAAGCTGTACATAGATTTATATTGACATGTTCATAAGTCATCAACTAATCATATATAATGCTCTTGTCCATATATCAAATTACAAAATAAAAATAAAAATAAAAGTAAAAGCTTAAAAACAACGATAGCAACAACAGTATCGTAGCTTTTTCTAACCTGCCATAAGCTAATTTATATGGAGTTGTAAATTCGTTATAAGTTTTCATATATTCAAATGGCTATATATTATGCGACTATTCACAAATTACAATTGTCTCTTTTTTTTTTTTTCCGATTCAAAGTAAGATTGTTAGGGTAGACCCACATTATACGTAAATTTATTTTTATTAGTAAGGGTTGCAAAATAAGTTTTTGAAAAACAAGAAAAAGAAACAAACAAAAGAAAAAGGAAAGGAAAACAAAATTGACGTTGCTTTAGGGTTACAATTTCTCCCCCTTTTTTTTTCTGATCTTGGAAAGAGAAAAAAGAAAAAGGCAACATTCAAAGCTTCGAAGAACATAAAAAAACAAAAAACAAAAAACAAAAAAACAAAAAAACAAAAAAACAAAAAAACAAAAAAAAAAAATGACGTCTTAGCACAATTTTCTGAAATTCTCGAGGCTTCAAGCAACGTCCCTTTAAAAAAATTTTTTTGTTTTTTTGATTATTTGTTTACTTGTAAGAGATTTCCTGTAAATGAAGAGAAAAAACAAAGTAAACTGTAAACAAAAACAAAAACTAGTAAAGAAGAAGTAAGTAAACATAAACGGAAGAAAGGCATTAAAGATTGAAAATTAAAGAAAATAAAATATAATAAAATATAATAAAATATAATAAAATATAATAAAATATAATAAAATATAATAAAATATAATAAAATATAATAAAATATAATAAAATATAATAAAATATAATAAAATATAATAAAATATAATAAAATATAATAAAATATAATAAAATATAATAAAATATAATAAAATATAATAAAATAGAAAGGAGGTCAAAATAGTGAATAGTTCATTTCCTTGGTAAATTACTCAAAACATACTATATTACTAAACATTACTATCAATTAAATCATACATTCAACCACTATTTTAATATACCTATTCACACACGTGCATATATCATTTTATAAAAATGAAACGATTCTTTTCAGGATCTAAAAGTAAATCTGATTCAACATCTTCAAGTTTATCATTATCCACTAAACATTTTTTCAATCATAACAGTAACTCAACTAATACAAACAGTGACAACAAAAGTGACAACATTGGTTCGAATAGCAACAGTCTAGATGAATCATCTACAATATCTAATACTTCCACTCCAAAAATAGGGTCTCTTGCAGCCACATTTGGAAAAAGATTATTGAATTCAGATGCATCACCGAATATTCCTAAATTTACAGATGATATATATTTCTTGGGAGATCCTTCTAATAAAGAATTGTCTCCAGAATTGGTACCAATCGTCACATTACTCACTGCTCAATCACATAGAAGATATCACAAAGGCGTCATTCTACTTCTTCACGATCTTAAGAATGACGGTACACCATCTGATAGAATCTGGAAAGAATATTATGCTGTTATTATAGGCTCACAACTAGCACTATGGAACGCAAATGATTTAACTAACAATAATAACAACAACAACAACAATAATAATAATAATTCAAATTTTAAAAATTCCGTCTCAAAACCTAAATATATTAATTTCACCGATGCAACATTAAGACCAATAGATTCCAATGATTCACTTATTCTAAATGATAAATCCAAAAGATTTTCACATTTGGAAAATGTCCTTGTCATATCTACCACTTTGAAGAATAGATATTTCCTCAAATTCAGTGATCTAGAATCTTACCATGAATGGACTGCAGCTATTCGCTTGTCCCTATACGAAAACTTATCGTTACAAGAAGCCTACACAGGTGCCTTTCTTTCGTCAAGAGGTAGTAAATTGGGGGATATTAAGAATATTATGGCAACAGATAATAAATTTACTTACTCCGAATGGGTTAGTGTCAGATTTGGAGCAGGGATGCCATGGAAACGTTGTTATGCGGTCATTTCTCAATCCACCTCAAAGAGAGAATTGAAATGGAAAAGCAAAAAATACAACAGAAATGATACACAGCATCATACAAATAATGGGAACAATTTCAAAGATAATTTAAATAATCATAATACTCAGAACGGTATAATTAGATTTTATGAACATGATAAAAAAATTACAAAGAAGAATGCTATGGCAACAGTCACAGAAGCGACCGCTTTATATGCAGTTTATCCTTCTTCACCATTATTAATTGATAACTCCACTATTATAAAGTTAGACGGCACAATTTCGTTCGACTCTTCATTAGATTCAGTCCAAAATGGTAGCATTTTTATTATGGCTGAGAAGCATTTAGGCGTCCCATCATATGACACTATTATCAGATTCCTGATACCCGCAATGAATGCATTTAATCTATATGGTAGACCCAAACAATTAATAGCAAACAGAAACGATCCAAGATCCCTGATGTTTGCAGTGCCTACTTTACCAGCTATCTATTACTTAGAGGTAAAAGATATCCTAAAGATTATTAACTCCAACGACACATCACACTGGAATAATGAAGATTGGAATGAAAAAATTGACCAATTATTGGTAACAAAGATAACTAAACATAATTATACCGGATGTAGATTAAAAAGTAAATCACCAACCATATATTCGTCTCCAACTGTAAAACCGAAAGAATTAGTCAGTGTATCTGGAGTGGGTTCAAATTCATCTTCCTGTAATCAACCAACTTTTGAAAATGACATTCCAAACAATAACAGCTCTATAGTTAAGGAACCAAATAATTCCAAAAGTAGTGAATCTGTACTTTCTCCACCAATATCTGTAAAAAGACATTCTTTACTAAATGATCAAGACATCAATGAGAGGACTCCAAATAACTCTAACAGATTTAAACCAGAGACACATAAGAATTACAGTCCATTGAGTCCGCAAAGGGAATTGAATAAAATTCATGATACCTATACCAATAATCTTGATTCCTTTGAAAATTCATTAACAAACACTCCAAATCTAAACAATAAAAAAAATGACTTTGTCATTCCCCCCAAATATAATAATCCAAAAACTCTAGATCTAAGTGGTACAGAGGGTTATGAATCGCCTTATGAAGAATACGTTGGAATCAGTCCGGATAATAAACCGTTCAATATTTCTGCAATTGAGGAACCTATCGATTACAACGATGAACTAGATTATGCTTCAGCACATTCTTCAAATTTTGATATAAAAAAGTATTCAGATGAACAATCAAGTGCAAATGAAGATGATGAAAAAGATGCTGATGATATACCAGTTAAAAGAATAGATAACATAGATAAGGATTTACCTACTTTGATAGACAAGATTAATGGTATTTCCATGAATGAGTCTAAAAATGCATTAATAGGTGGAAAAGATTCCAATTCTTTTAACCAAAGATTCAGTATGAAACCACAAATGTTTCCTGATGACGAAATTGATCCAGGTATTATATCTGGGTTACATTTAAATAATATTTCATTTATTGAAGAGAAACAATCAAAATTAGCAAACCAAAAACAACCTTATATTAACCAAAGCAATGAGGTTGATGTAACTGATCCTCAATATTTCGAGCAATGTCAAATAAATGAAACTCAAAATTTTTATAGTAAACAAAATGAAAAGACATCTAATTCAGGGGTAGAAAAACAAATGCCAAATAGTCCTAGTACACAGTTTATTCCTAAGTCAAGCACAAGTATAAATTTACATTATCTGACCCAAGACAGTACTCCCACCTCTACAACTGTAACTTCTAACGCTAATTCAAAACAAAATATTTCTCAATTTCATGGAACCCAATCAAGACTACATAACACTAATCCTTCAAATTATTACAATAAACCAAGTAATGACTTACATGTTCCACAAACTTTTAAGCAACAATCTCAGATGCAACATTTAATGAATGGATATCCAAGAATACCCCCTCCATCTCAAGTTAACTATCGAAATAACTCTTTTGGTCCACAAAATACTACTCCAATAAAGGGTGGAAGAATTCCACCGCCAGATAACTCTACTATTAATAGAAGCGGATTTTCTCAATATATGCCAAATACTCCAACAAAGAACCCATATTCTAATTGAACTATTAATTTACTAACATTCATTTTGTTATCAAACATTATTTTAAATATCACATAATTTTAGATTATATACAAACCAATAGTGTAAATTCCAAAAAATACAAACACATATACAAACACATATAATAACTATGGCGAACTTACTCAATACTTTTCCAAAGTATAAACCAGCTATAGTTGTAATAGTTAAAAAGTTAGGCATATATACATTTATCTAAACCCAAAGGGTCTAAATTATTCTTGTAATATAACATTCAAAAATAATAAAGACCAAGTTTGTATATTTTATAGCATTTATCATTGAAAGATACATAATGTAAGGTCATAAGAGGTATTTTTTACATATCGATTTTTATAATAAGATACTTTGTCTGTTTTTAATAAATAAACATTTTTCATTATTACATTCTGTATTATATCTTTTTCTAGGAGGAAATAACATATAATAATTACACCATTATGGCTAAAATAGGTACTGCTATCCGCTAGTTATTCTTGAATAATGTACCAGTTCTCATTTACTTTTCTTAGTATAAACAGTTACTATCCTACACAAAAGAATAGAAGGACTAACCAAATTCTGGATTTACTTTTCATTACAGATTTTTACCATGCTTTCTTTAATTTTCTTTGATATCCATAACTGTTATTATTATTATTATTAAACCAGGTATAAACAACTCCTTAAAAGGTCTAAGAGTTAATACTCATCATATATTAACCGTATATATATATATATATATGTATGTATATTGTAAAAAATCTATAAAAGTCTAAGATTGAAACATTCAAAAACGAAAAGAGTGATTTTGATAATAATCATTGATTATCAAGAATCTCTTGTAGACTTCTTTGTGAATCCTGAACTTCCTGTTGAACTTCAACAAGTGCTCTAATTTCATTTCTACCGAAAAGGAATGATATTAAACCATCAATAACACCTGTCACAGTGACCACTACAGCAAACAAAACCCAAAAAACAGATGACCAACTTGCTTTTGCTGATGTAAAACTAGTCACCACCATACATGCAATTGACAAGAAAATAGATGTTAAGAAATGAAGGCCTCTATAGAATTTTTGTTTCCTAGCAGTTATCATATAATTATCGATGCATTTTAGTAAAGCTTCATAATTTGAATATCTAACCAGTTGTAAGTCTCTCCCATTACTGATACCATTTATTTCCTCATCTGAACGACCATTAATGTTATTGTGATTATTATGTAAAGGTAATACTTTCAACTTACAATAATACGCAAAATGATCAGAGAAACTACCAACATTCTCAATTCTATCTGTAAATCTTACACCAGCATCCAATGTCTTTAACCTTTTTGAGTCAATCAAAGCATAATCTAATCTACATGCTTCATCTGGTCTTCTACTTGCTCTCCAAGTATTTAATAAAGAATCACATGTAGTGCAACCGTATTTCAACTGGTCTAATGGATTCATGCGCTTCAAATCGAATAAATTCGTTTCACCATTGAGTTGTTCCCAAGAATCAACTAACCCAGTCTCTTGTGTTAATAAATTATGTGGCAAAGAACCTGGTCTCGAATTCAAATCGCCAACCACAATAACTGCATATCCTGCTTTCTTATAAAGATTAATTAATTGGCTGAAATCCCATGCTTGCACAGATCTATGACATTCATAAGCCGCATCACCAGTTAAAGCGTATGGTGCATGCATATGACTATTCATAACAACGATGGGTGGATAATTTGCATCTATAGGTTTCAATTTAGTGATCGCTATGGATTTCCCTACATACCAATCACCTCTGAAAAAGGCACTTGGCCTGCCATTGATTGGAAATCTATAGAGGAAACTTGATTGAATAGGGATTTTAGATAGGATAGCTAATCCAGGGCCTGTTAATATCCCAGAATAAAATAATCTGGAATGAGGATATTTAGTACTACATCTTTCTAATAAGTAGTCCCAATCCTCTTTACACCAAATTTCTTGTAATGCAATGATATCGAAATCATAGTCAATCAAACCTTCACCTTCTGGATATGCATCCTCTTCGATGATGCCTCCCATTGCTGTATTTCTAATACAGTCATGTAAAGGTATTATTTTACTACTGCTACTACTAAAATTACTATTGTTATTATTGCCGTTATTACCATTATTGTTTGATGTATCGGCCAATTTATCTGCAATTGCTCTTAACCTTTCTTTCCTGTGTTTAGAGACATATTTCAAGCCCCATGTATTGAAAGTTAAAAATTTAATTTGTCTTTCTTCAGCAACCTGAGTCATAATAATAAAATTTGAAAAAATGTATGATTTTATATTAGACAATTACCTATTCTGCCTACCATTTAATCTTTGAATAAGCTACTCGTACTTTCATATATATATATATATATATAACTATAAATACATATACACATTGTAGGTTACATATCAACAGTGATAATGGCAGAGTATATTAATGCTCTTTGTGTTTCTCGAGAAAAGGATTCCAATTTTGTTTTAATACTTTATGAAAAAAATTTAAAGATTGTAAGCTGTAAGCCGTAAAAAGTTAAGCAAACAAAGCTGCTCTCGAGTTTTCTCTACACACACACTAAGAAAGAAAGAGAGATAAAGGGAGAGAGCAAAAACAAAGATAAAGGGAAAAGTATCAAAGAACAAGAAAATATGATAAAGTAGTAACAGCTGTTGCACAGAGCAAAGAAGAAATAAGGAAAAATTAACACACTTTAAAGCACATTAACGAAAAATCCATTAATTTTATGAAGGAAACATTATGTTTGAAGAATTCGATACTGTCAAGGAGAAGATAGATGTATTTACAAACACTGTTAATAAGAATCTATTAAATAAATTAAATTTAACAAGAAAAACATACACAGACTATAAAACAAAAATTGAATCGTTAACACGGGAGGAAAATGACTTAACCAAAGAATTATCACAATTGAAAATTTATAATGACCAATTAAATAAAGAATACGCACAACTCCAAAGAAATAATAAAGAAATCAAAAGTAAGATTGATGAATATGAATCACAATGGAAGACATTGCAGGTACAGGAACAATTGTTACAAAAAGACTTACAAAGAGCAGAAACTCTGTTAAGTAAAGAGAAACAAAGGCAGTTGAAATTAAAGGAGAAAGTAATAAAGAGGAAAGAGATGAAAATAAAGAAGGTTTCAATATATGAAAATTTACTTGGATTGAAAATTGAAAGTAATAAATGGAAAGATGCAAACAGTGATAGAAATCAGGACCGAGGCACTCCACCTCAAGTAATATTTACATTTAATAAATTTGATGAAACCGACTTAAATAGAGAATGTAAAATTATTCTAGAAACATCACTAAACGAGAATGAGGAACCATTTAAGATTGTAGATAGTATACCAAAGTTAAGAAATATAGAAGATCATACACTGCTTCTTGATACATTAAAACAACCCGACGGATTACGCAATTTTATTATTCAAAGTAGAAAGTTACTGATTGAAGCATTGAAAAATGAAAAATCTGACCAACAATCAGAAAGTGAAATATAGACATTTATATACATATCTATACATATACTTATTCTTATATTTATATTTATATAGATAGACAGGCGTAAATAAACACTATAATAATCTTCTTCTTTACATTTCGCCAACAGAGACTAGATCCATAAGAAAAAAATTTTTTTTTTTTATTTTTCTCTTAAACCTTTATTCATTCACTTCATTTCTCTTCTTTTCTCCTATAAGACAGACCCTTCTCTCCTCTATAACAGTTTCAGCTTAGTTCAACCTATCTGATAACTGACACAAAAACTTGAGATTCATAAGATTCTGACACTCTTTTTGTATATTGAACCAATTATTCTCATTCTGTAAAGGGACGGTAAGGGGAAAAGAGAAGAAAGGAAAAGAAAAAACGGAACAAGATAATACATAGAGTAGTAATCAAAAACTAAATAGAACCATAATGAATCTTTTCAGATTGTTTTTATTTTTATTGTCACCGATCTTTATTAAAGGGACTTTAAGTTCACCGGGTGATAATCTAGACGAATTCATTGATTGTGCCTATGCTTGTGAATATAAAAGAAAATGCCCAGGTTCTATGATAAATTATATTGACCCGATAACGAATGAGTTTTATAATGGAATTGACTTCCAAGATACACCATATATCTATAAAAAGTTTTTATTTTGGGATTGTATCTCAGATTGTGATTATCAATGCCAACAAATCATAACAAAGAGAAGGATTAAAGAAAACGAGGAAATCTATCAATTTCATGGTAAATGGCCATTCTTAAGAATATTTGGTACACAAGAATTCTTTTCTGTAATTTTTTCAGTTGGAAACTTTATTCCACATTATTATGGTCTACGGAGATTACAGATACAATTCAACAAATATCAGCGCACCCCATACAGAAATATCCTCATTAATTATATGTACGTTGCAATAGCAGGATTATTGGCATGGTCGGCTAGTACAATATTTCATTTAAGAGACTTATTAATCACTGAGAAATTAGATTATTTTTTCGCTGGGTTGACTGTATTAGTTGCGTTCCATGGACTATTCTCTAGAATGACAAGATTATATTTATATGAAACATTTTCTATGGTATTTAAAGGTTGTATGGTGTTTATATTTATTGTCCATCTTTTAAGGTTATATTTAGACTGGTCATACACATACAACATGAGATTTAATGTATTTTTCGGGATCTTACAATATTTGCTACTCTTACTATTATCGTATCAAAACTATGTATCATTAAAATCGTCGAAGGAAATTGTTTACAGATACAATCAAAGAATACTGAAGCTATGTATAATTCCAATTGGATTAGTAACTTTCACTGGACTGGCTATGTCCTTGGAATTATTTGATTTTTTCAGTTATGATTATCAGATCGATGCACATGCATTATGGCATGCAGCTACAGTGGTACCTACGTATTATTTATATGAATTTTTAATTGAAGATTTCAATTACATTATAGAAACAAACAAGAAAATATTAAAATGAAAAATAAACTAATATTCACAGACAAAAATATATCTGTAGACAGCAATCTCCTGTTTATTTTGAAACAAAAAAAAAAACGTAAAATATCTTATCAATGAGATGCTTATCAGTCTATTCATACACACGCGCATATATATATGTGTATATATATATCTATGTATATGTAAATATGATATATGTGTGTTGTTTTATTTTATTTAATTTCATTTTATCTCCTCATTTCTAATTTGTTTTTTTTTTTGATCTGCGTTCGAAGAAAAAAAAAACCAAAAAAATACAATATCCAAATTTCTAGAGAAATGTAAAACCTCCAAGCAGCACAACAATCACATGGATAAATATGAAGGATATTATAGGCTAGTGTGTATAGATCTACAGTATATAACCTTCCCCGAAATAATGAGATACAGAATAGTTTACTACTTCTTGGTGTACATTTGCACAACCATCTGGTTAGAAGAACAAGCCTAACGCTATCGTTATACTATAGTCTACCTGTGTGTGTTGTGTGTTTTTAGGAAAATAAAAGGGCAAAAAAACAAAAAGAAACAGGTATAAAGAGAAATTACGATAAATGATTCAATATCCTATAGACGCATCTTTAATTAGGGACCATCTGTACCATGATACAAAAGATATAGATATTGTATTGAACCCCAACAAATTCTATCATGACAGTGAATTCAAAAGTGAAAGATTATATGGGCTAGGGTATTTCAATTATCAGTTTCAAATTAATGAAGAAATTTATAAACCTGATTTTTCGGATAAACTAAGAGGCAAAATATATGACAATTTTCCCAAATATTTGATAATTTTTTCCATTTTTGTCTTTCTCTGGATCTACTATTTCATATTCAACTGGCAATTAATTATTTATTCATTGTCCAAATTACCTCTTTTGAACAGATATATTAAAAAATCATATAGAGATATTGATACCAATATTTATAGTCATAGTCATGATGATCGTCACAATTATAATTCTGAAAAGATTAACCATGTTAATATGGAATTAGAATATCATTACATTAAATCCTAATAATAATAATAATAATAAAATAAGAACTTATGTCATATATATATATATATATATATATATGCTTATATATGTTAGTTTTTCTACCACTGTTGTATAAATATTAAAAAGGACCATGTCATAATAATCGTTACAAGTAACTTTAACCAGCCTAATCTAAAGTGCTGTATCAATAACCAACACTGGGCTGATCTTCTATATCAATATCTATTCACTTGTAGAAGTTAATACATTGTCTTTTCATCCGCTATATTCTTCATAATTTCCTAAAAGGGTACACATTTACTGTTTAAGAAATGTCTTCCCAAGAGGAAAATATAAACAAAAACGGAAGAGAATGAGAAGAGAAAAAGAAAAATATTAAAAATAAAGAAAACCTAACAAAATAAGAAACAAAAGAATACAAGACAAGAAGCCAATAAACATTCCAAATGGTCTTACTCCCCACACACCATTAGTCTTACCTTATATTAATCTTCTCCCTTTTTTCTTTCTTAACTCATCTCGTATTTGAAACGTGTGTCCCATTAACTTTCCCTGTTGTGTACACTCTGATTAACTATTAACCCTAAACAAATATCCATCATAGTTGGAGACTTTTCCTAAATTATTGACCACTGGACATATGTCTCCTCCTAGCATTATTAACGGTGTTGTTACCACTACTCCCTCTACCACCAATCGTAAGAATGACCCTGCTAATAACAGTTCACTATCACAACAACTTTCTGTATTAGACACCTTATCATATAGACACTTCAAAGTGGCACACCAAAGAGTTTCTTTAGACATACAGTTACAAGATCATAGTATTAAAGGTGTTGCAGACATAGTAATTATTCCGTTAGTCAAAAATTTAGATTATATAACTTTTGATTGCAAAGATTTGAATGTTTTGGATGTTTGGATTGAAAATAGACGTTGCGAACATTATATCCATGATAATCCAATTAGAGATTATTTAAACAAATTTATAAATATCCACTCAGATAACAACAACAACAACAATAATAATAATAATAATAACAATAACAATAATAATAATACCACTAACACTACTGCAAATAACAACTATAGGAATAATAGGTTTTATGATGATATACTCTATAGAGATAATTCAATTGAGCAGTCGCACTTCTTTAGGGAAAAATTTGCGGATTTAAACGAATTCCCAAAGGAAAGAAATAAGTGTCAATTGTTAATTAAAATTCCATCTTCTATAAAGATTAAGTTACAAGATACAAGTTCATTGACAAATTACACTCCAATAACACCATCAATTAGAGGCACACCACAAACTTTTCAACAAGAAACTATTTTCACTCCGTTAACTGTTAGAATTGAATATGAAATTAAAGATCCAAATACAGGTGTTCGTTTTGACACATTAGATGAATCTAAACCACATTTATGGAATGTATATACTGCAAATAATGAGTTATGTTCCACCGCATCATATTGGATGCCCTGTATTGATTCATTTGAAGAAAAATCTACTTGGGAAATCGAAATTAGTGTACCTAAAAAAGTCAGGAATATTGGTAAAAGTAAAATAGTTGGACAAGATGATGATAATAACATTCAACAGGCGCAATCAAGATTCAAATCAGATTCAAAATCAAATAATCAAAACGTTGTAACTATAAACAAAAAATCTAATAAATCTAATGAAAACAACAATATCAGCAACGATAATGCACATAAGACTAACACACAAGATATTACAATCCAGGAAAACATCCATCATAAAGATGAGGAGGGAAATGAGGATGAGGAAGACGAAGAAGATGAGGGTGATGATGATTCTGATTATGAAGATAATATTAAGAAAACAAATGGCAAAGATTCGATCTTTAATGAGTATACAAAATTTTTAAACAGAGAAATAAAAGCTTGTTGTTCTGAATTTTCAACAATGAGAGAAATAGCTCATCCAATTGATTTAACAAAAAAAGTTTTTATATTCCAGATTTTTAATCCTGTAGCTCCACATCACATTGGTTGGGCAGTTGGCTCTTTTGATGTATGGAATTTACCATCGTTGATTTACAATGACAAATTTTTAAAAAATAGTAATGAGGAAGAAAATGAGGAAAATGATGAAAGTAAAAATAATTTAAATCATGATAATAATGATAACGCCTACAACGACAATACCAATATGGTAAATGATGACATAAATGCTGATCTGTTAGATAGTACAGAGGGTATGGAATTTATACCGATAAACGTTTATACTTTACCATCAAGTGACATTGATGAAGATACTGTAATCAACACAACTTTTGTATGCCAGCGGATCATAGATTTTTATTCAAAAGAGTTTGGTTCATACCCATTTACATCATATTCTCTAGTGTTTTTACCATCTGTAACGAATCAGACTATGGATTTCGCCAGTATGACAATATGTAATACACGGTTATTATACAATTCTAATATTTTAGATCAAATGTTTACTACTACAGATTTACTTGCATGGTCAATTGCATCTCAATGGTCTGGTATCAACATTACACCTTTGGAAATGAACGATATATGGTGTTGTCTTGGTATGGCAGGTTACATGGTTAAACAATTCTCTAAACATATATATGGTAATAATGAATTTAAATACAGATTGAAAAAGACATGCGAGGAAATTGTAGAAAAAGATTGGGAAAAACCACCAATTGGATCTACGTTTAAAGGCAAATCTTGGCCTATCTCAGTATCAAGCAAAGATTTAGATTTTATTAAGTTAAAGGCGCCCATGGTACTTTATATCTTAGATAGAAGAATGACAAAGACAGAAAGATCCTTTGGTATGTCCCGTGTTTTGCCAAAGATTTTTTTGCAAGCCATGTCAGGTGATTTGCCAAACAATTCTTTATCAGCCAGCCATTTTCAACATGTCTGTGAACGTGTAAATAAGAATAAGTTAGAAGAATTTTTTCAACAGTGGGTATATGGTGCTGGTGTACCTATATTTCGTGTTACTCAAAGATTTAATAAAAAAAGAATGATGGTAGAAATGGGTATAAGACAATGTCAACAACAGGAATTAGAAACATCTGATAAAGTGATAGGAAAGGACCGATTTTTCAGTAGTGCAATGCACCATTTAGAAAATCCCAACAGAAATGTCCCTACCTATTTTACTGGCTCAATGACCATTAGAATCCATGAAACTGATGGTACTCCTTACGAACATATCGTAGAAATAAAAGACTTGTTTACTAAAATTGATATTCAGTACAATACTAAATATAGAAAACTCAGAAATAGAAGACCACAAAGATCTAATAGAGCCCCAAATACGTTAGACCACGAAGACGGACAAAATAGCGCATTTACTACGTCGTCATTTTTTTCCACATCAATGCAAAATAATCCAAACAATTCCAAGAATTTTATAGATGATGGGGATATTAAAAGACTGGGTAATGTCTTGGTAACTCAAGAAGAATGTGAACAATGGAATTTAACAGATTTAGCGAAAGCCACTGATGGATACGAATCTCAATTCCAAAATGAAGCTTTTGAATGGATTAGAATTGATTCAGATTTTGAATGGATTTGTAAAACATACATTAATCAACCTGATTTTATGTTTACCTCACAACTTCAACAAGATGGTGATGTAGAAGCTCAGTTAGAGAGTATAAGATATTTTGAAGATGTGATTAGTTCATCTAATCACTCTTCTTTAGTGTACTCATCTATACTAACACGAACTGCAATGGATGATAGATATTTTTATGGGATACGACAAGAAGCTTGCCATGCTCTGTCAAAATATGTCTACAACCCCATGGAAAATTTCCCAGGTGGTGCATATCACTTAGTAAAAATATATCAAGCTTTATTTTGTCTGGAAGACTCCAATATTCCTCGAAACAATGATTTTGGTAATATCCAAAAATATATTTTACAAAAAAAAATTCCTCAATATTTAAGTCAAATTAAAAATGAAACCAATGAATGTCCTGGGTTTGTGAAAGATTTTCTGTTGGATATTTTGACTTATAATGAAAATTCAGAAAATTATTATGATGACAGTCATTTTGTCTCTATATTAATTGACAGTGTTGTTAACTCAACTTTAACTAATCATGATGATAAATTGTTTACAAAAAGAATTCTTGATCAATTAAAAAGACTAGAAAATTTGGATAAATGGATTCCCTCATACCAATTATTGATCACTAAAAGTATTATGGAACAGAAACTAAAGATGCATATGTCAAATTTGTATGAATTTAAAGATATTGATTATATTTTGAAATATTCCCTTGACAATGAGGAAATAAGAAACCGTCATAGCAATAATTCTATACCTAAATTTAGAGAAGGCTTCGAAGATATAGCGTTATTGTCATTTAGAATTATGCTTATTGAAGGTGGAATTAAAAATAAATTTATTTTACGTTATTTTTTCGAAGCCTTATGTTTTAGTCCCGATATTTACATAAGGGAGAAATTAATTGACGTCTTTATTGATTCATTGAATATAATTGCAGAAAATAAACTTATGGATACATTTGATGATGATTTTCAATATCTCAGTGAAAGAATTAATCCTCCTCAGATGAATTTTGAGAATGAAGATGAAATTGCAGCACTAATTATTGGTGGTGAGACAGGTCATGAAATTGTGGATCCAAAGGAATCCAAAATGAACAACAACATTGGTGGCAGAATAAGATTAATCAGAGATAAGTTTAAAAATTATTCACCACTAAAAAAAATCATCTGGGATGTATTACATACACCGACGTTAACTCTGTACCAAAGAAAAAGTTTGTTTGATATAGCGCGTGTAATATATACGTTGACAGATAGTTTCAAGGTGAAATTAGTTTCACCTAGAATGAAAAAACTAGTGGCAAGATATGAAGGTAACAATAAAGTGATAATCAAGAGGAATGGTATTTTAAAATTACACTTAACAGCACCAAAATTGAAAGTAGTCCAAAAGCCAACAGATCGATCAAAGAAAGGTAAGATGACCAGTACCATTATTGGTACTGGTGCTAAAAAAGTCAAGATTACTCTTTCAAAACCAAGAAAAGTATCAAATAAACCTGTTGTAAATAGAATTGGACTTTTGCCTATTAGATTTGTCAAATTATCAAACAAGTATAAAAAAGTCACGATCTCATCAACACCATTTAATGACAAGGTGAAAATTGTGAAGGCTAACACAAGATCGTTTACCGTTAGACTAAAATATCCTAAACCACAGGTACAGTCTGAATCTCCTATGAATACCGAATTGTAATTCAACGCTTTTGATCTGTTTTAGGCACCATTAAGATAGATTATATCATTCATATGTACATTTGAACGGTATCGTATTAAATGATCAAGAATCACTTTCTCAACATCGACAAGATATTTTTTAATCATTGAAAATTTCTTAAACCATGTCAAAAACAGAAACAGAAAATAAAAGAAGAATAGAAAAGCTATTGATAATCAACTACCCTGACAAACCAAGTGAGGAGCATGGTGTATTGAATTTTTTAAAAAAAATAAGCTGGACGAAAATTATAACAAAACCGAGCAGTACTGTCCTGGCATACCAGTTTTCCTAAAAGATTATTTATAAAAATTGATCTTTACTCAGCTTCTTTTCCTTTTGGTTTTAATATTCAATCCAATTTTCATCTTACTTCTGTAAGAATAATATAACAATAGCGAGGGTCAGTATCTATTTGATATATAAGAATATAAATATAGAACTACATTATAGATTTAAAAAAGTATTATTATAAACATTTTTCTTCCTTTTTTCTCGACTATAAACATTATTTACTGCATGGTATGTTTATTGCCTATTTGATCATTCTATGCTATTGCACAATTGCCCTAACTGATATTGTTGACCTATTAATATCTACAAATGATACCAGAAGTTTAGAAAATGAATCTTTGATTACTCCTGTAGAAAATATCGCCTCTAAGTTAGATAAAATTGCCAACAAAAGTGTTGATCTCGAATATTTTAAACAAGAAAGTTTTGCCAATAATTCTGATACGTTTCTATCATTTGATGAGTGGAAAAAGATTAAAGAACAAGAAATAATTAATAACCAAAAATTTATAGATAGATCTCTAGATATTCGTACTGGAGTTGATACATCATGTTATGGTGAAAAAGAATGTGTTGGCGAAGAAATGGAAATTGATCTAAACCTTTTTAGTTCTTCTGATTATCCAAACACGGAACCTGAGGGTAAAATATATAATGATAAATTCAATTATGCATCTCTTGATTGTGCTGCCACAATAGTTAAAACAAATTCTGAAGCATCTGGCGCCTCTTCAATTCTAATAGAAAATAAAGATAAATATTTATTAAATTTATGTTCTGCACCAAATCAATTTTTTATAATAGAATTATGTGAAGATATATTAGTAGAACAAATAGTTATGGCCAATTTTGAATACTTTTCCTCTAATTTCAAAAATTTTGTTGTTTCTGTATCAGATAGGTTCCCAGTCCCAAGAAATGGTTGGACAAAGTTAGGTGAATTTAAAGGGACCAATTCTAAAAGTTTACAAAGATTCAATATTTCAAATCCTCAAATATGGGCCAAGTACTTACGAATTGAAATTTTAAATCATTATGACGATGAATTTTACTGTCCTATATCCTTGATTAGAGTTCATGGTAAAACAATGATGGATGAATTTAAGTCACAAGTATTAGAAGATCAAAAACAAGGATCTAGTCTAGAAAAACAGATTGTTAACAATAATGCTAATGGCATCGATACCAATGAAACAAATGCTGCTAATAGGGAATATGAATTAATTGAAACTACAAAGAGGGAATCAGATACAACAAGGAGTGAACCTTCTTCAACAAAATCTATAAAGTCAAAAATGACTGAACGAAAGTATATAATGGAAAGTGATCTGTTAGATGAACCAAATAATTGGCCATATATTAACGCTGAAAATAAAACTCTTATCCCACAGTTACCAGATCCTATGGAATGGTATGAATCTATCTTAGAACCGTTACGTTTTGAGGAATTTTTAAAAGAGTTAAGTCCAGATTTATTTAATTGTGATCCTTCTGAGAGGGAAATCTCACACAACCTATCAAGCTCAAATTTGATAGCTAAGGTGATAAATAATACCAACATGACAAATACTCTCGGTAGAAATGGTACAGATGTCTTAAAAAAATTATCTCCTATAGCTTCCACATCCTCTCCTGAAGATTCGATATTTAGAAATATTATTAGAAGGATAAATTTTTTGGAAAATAATTCTACAATGATAATTCTTTATGTTGAAGAACAAAGTAAATTGCTTTCTAAGTCTTTCCATCAACTAGAGACGATATATCTCAACCGTTTTGACCATTTAGTTAGTACTTTTAATGTTACAGTTATGAACAACATTAACATATTAAAAGAGTTTGCCAAACAATTAAAAGAGGAATCTTTAATACTACTGGAAGAACAAAAAAGAAATAATGAAGATTTTAATAACAAAAATCAATATAGAATTCAAAAACTGGAAGAAGATATCCGCTTCCAGAGGAAAATGCTGATTTTATTCATATTTATTTTGCTATTTATGTGTTATCATCAAACTATAAAGTACCTCTTATATAAGAGAAAGTTAAACACTAATAAGGCAGAAATTTCAAAAATTTTGAAAATAAATGACCACGAGCATTAAGAATTATCTAATACTTTCCTATATAAATTTTAATATTCCTACCAAATATTTATTTTATTTTTTTTAAAAAAAAACTATATATTAATTTCTGACTGACTCATTGTAATTCTAAAAGAATGAATATATTGTAATTTAAGAGGTTTTAATCATTGCATGCTATTTTTTCATTTTTTTCAGTCTTCTTAAGACTGACAGTTTGATATTATACAAAAGGAATGAAGCCTGCAACAGGATAGTTAAAAAACATCATTAATTTAAATAACATCTATGTTTTTAACCATTGTTTTTATCACTGTTGCATGATTATTACTATATTTTTTTTATAAAAATCTTATTATCGCTGTTTTATACATAGGCTCTTTATGATAAAAATAAGACCTTAACTATCTTTTACCTTCTCCACTTCAATCAATTAGATTAAAAATTAACTATCATTATTTCATTAATATTTTTGTTTATCTTTTTATCATTTTAATATATATATATATTATATTTATGAATAAATAAATTTGAAATTCCTTACGTAAAACAAAAATGCATCATTCTGTCGTTTCTAGAGCTACTTGATCCAAATCTAGAATGCCATTTATTGTAGTATGGCGAGATTTACAATGTTGCTTAAATTGCGGTCTGGTAGTTCTGTATTTTGTTGGTAATGGATCTATTGAGTCCATAATAGTCTCATTTGAACCCCAATTATCTATAGCCGCAAAATCCTTACTTCTTCCCAAAGAACCTTTTTCTGCACGCAAATGGTTTTTCTTATCTGATTTAAGCACAGGAGATTGATCGATAGAAAACAAATTAGATGAACCTATGCTAGAAAACGATGCATTATATTTATGTCTACCAACTGATGGGGTAGGAGGACCACTACTATTTAGATGTTGTTTCGTGGATTCACCAGTACTCAATCTGGTATTACTGTGCTTATTCAAAGTTGAGTTCTTAAATTGTAAATAGCTAGTATAGTTTATTGTTTTACTTCTTGGTTTTGTGTATCCATGCACATTATTGCTATTAATATTGACGGAAGAAATACCAGGAATTGTGGCTGACACTGGTGTCATTGTATCTATGTAATTTGGTGACTCGATTCTATATGAAGGTTGAGAGAAAATAGAAGAGTTTCTTGATATTGATTCAGATAAAGAGTTTTCGGATAATGATGATGTCGATCTCAATGATACTGGAGTAATTGATGTTGCAAACCTATTAATCAATGGGGTAGTAACACTAAGATCAACGGGCGTTTGAACTCTAAGACTTTGTGGTATATTGGTACTAATATCCGATAATAAGCTGGTCATTCCCATTTTGAGAATGGTGTTATTGCAACTAGTATGTACAGGGTTATTAGTTAGAGGATCTTCATCTTCATAGCAAATTTCTTGAAGACCGGCAAAATTATCAATAAACATATTAATTGAGTTTGTCAACCAAGGTTGGATATATGAACTATTCTTCTTCATAATTTCCTTAGTTTCTTTCAAATTCTTTAAATGGATATATATTTCCAATCTTTTAGATATAAAGATATCTAAATAATCTTTAATAGACAATTTTTCATATTTCTTAAAAAGAACTTCTGATATCTTATATTTATCAGATTGATTTTTAATAATAGAAGAATTAACTAATGCAACTCTTTCTTTAAAGATGTCATTTAAATATAACAATAAGCATTTTCTAATATTATTTAAAGCTTCATCATTAATAATGAAATCCAATGATAATTTCGAATCAGTCCCCTCATTAGGTTTATCGCCAGCGATATATTTAAATAAAAACTCATTTAATTCCACATTGTCTATAGCTGATGACATATCATTACTTGGACTGATCCTATTAGTATCAATAATTAACTTAATGTAATCTGGGAAGATAGTTTGATCTAGTATTGTTGATGAAAGTAAAAGTGCTGAAATTGTTCTAATTGAAGAATTAAAAAAAAGATAGTCTCTTTGATACAAGGATAAATCCAAGAGAAATGAAGTCATTTGGAATAGTTTTTGATCCTCTTCAATTTTTCCTTTACAAAATAAATTACTTTGATCGAATATGATATTCAAACATTCATAAACAGTGAAAATGTTTCCGATAGACCACTCAAGTGTGGTTAAAATATGTCTCTCCATTTGAATGAACATTTGAGGTTCATATATTTGATAACAAAGTAAGTAAAGTTCTTTGAGTGTAGGGATTTTAGATTTCTTATCCTGAAACTTAGCAGCAATCCATAAAGATGTAGCAACCAACAACTGATAGTGTCTTTTATACACGATTCTTTTGGAACAATATCTATCAGCGATTGTAGAAGCAATATAGAGAGCTTCTGGGGATAAGTCAAAAAATATATGCAATTCAACCAAAAAGTCTATCAAATACGGTCTCATTGACCATTTGATTTCGGGCTGATTATCAATCATAATGGGATTTAGTGATTTACTCATATCCCTTTGCAATGAACTATAGTGCTTTAAAATGCCTTGTTTATAACAAGTCAGAGCAACATCACTGGCTAAAGCCTCTGACTGAACTAAATTTGGATGAAGTTTGACATATTTTCTTCTTGCCATAATGAACTAAACCAAAAAAAAATGGAATAATAAGTAGAATAATTAAGAATGGAAGGAGGGAAAAAGAAAGTAAATTTATAATGAAATTAAGAATATGCTTTAAAATTTATAAAAAAAAAATGAAAATTTTAAACTAAAAAATGCAATGTGATAAGGTGTTTTTTTTGTTAATTTTTTTAATTAAATGAATGATTTTAATAATGAGAATGATGCAGATTTTTTTTTATTTTTAATTTTATCTTCAATTGATAATTAGTTTTTATTGCATTAAAATATTTATAAAAAAATTAATCCTTTAAAGTTTTTTTTTATGTTTTTATAATAGCAGTCGTTAATATTGTTAATGATAGAGTGAAAAGAAGTAAAAAAAAAAAATGTAAACAACAATTGATGAAACAAGTTGAACCAAAACCGACACCTCGTTAAATATTGTTAGATTATTAATTGAGATTTTATAGAGAAAGGGTATAATAAGGTAGGAAATACCAAGACCAGTTAGCAATAAATAATTAATGTGATTTGCTCCTACTATATTATAGTGAAATACTGGACCAGTTTTCTAATCAGAAGCTGTTCTTGTATGTTTCTATGATTGCCCGAGAACAGTATCTCTCCAAGTGAGTCCAAAGGCAGAGCAGAAAGGAAATCAAAAACCCGGCAAAACAATAATAGATTACGAATCTATAACAAAAATGATTTTATATTTAAATAATTTTGAGAAGAAAGAAATTGTAAAATGAATCAAAGTTATACTACTCTTTCTCTCTCTCTCTTTTTTTTTTTTCTTCCACTCTATATTTGTCTATAGTACAGTATTATAATCATATAGTACTATTATTTTTTTTTCTATTAAATTTTCTAATCATTTTAAGAATATCTTTGATATGAAAATAATAAGCAGCAATAACATAATAGCAATAATATACTTAGCCTAAAAAACAAAAGAACAAACAACTAATTACAAGCTATATACTTTTTGTGGAAGTAAATGAAAGAATAATAGAATGACAAAGGAATTAAAGGTGAATGGACAAAAAGGATAAAAAATACAAGAAGGGAGGAGTGAGCTTGGTATCTTGAATGGATTGTTTTTTATTTTCTTCTTACCTCTCTTTTCTTTAATTAATTTTTTGAAAGGAGCCAATATATTGTAATAGAGACAAAAAATCTTTCACGAGCTCATTGACTTTTTACTAAAAATGGTAAAAAAAAACTTGAATCTTTTACTTCTTTCGTCGTCTTTTGTTTAGTCGAGAAAAAAAGAGACGAGTTGCTAAAAATCTTTCAAATAGAATCCATTGGATAAACCTTCGAATTATTGGAAGCATTTTTTTTCTATCCTAAATTTACTCTTCCAACAAAAAGCCCTCAATAGGAAAAAATACCACTTTGTTCCCCTACAATGTTTTTGTTTTTGAATCTAAACCTAATACATAAAAAGTAAAAATGTTTTATCCTACTGGAAGGACAAACTACAGCCCTATAAATTGTTACCCAGTACACTTTTTTTCACCAGCTTTTTCCCTTTTCCATCCCACCATGGAAATAAAAAAATTGTGGAAAATTTCCTAATATGAAAGTGTCCAGTTTTTATTGTTTGTGCAGATAAAAAAGAGAAATAATTCTTTTTCTATTTCTTTTTCTTTTTCTTCATTTCTCTTTTTGATTTTTTTATAATTTTTTTCAGGGTTTTTGAAGTTGTTTTCTAGTGTAAGACCCAATATTCTGTTTTTTTTTCAATACTCAGATTCACAGGTTCAAGTGGATAAGACCTATCTATTTTCAGTTAAAGCATCTAGACAAATCTACTGATAAATTTATTTATACAATAGAGCTTCTGGGAATATTCATTACAACCCTGTGTCAGCGTAAATGAAGCATTCTTTTATTAAGATGTATGCCCTATTTCAGGATATTTCGGACTGGGAATTTTACTAGTTTTGTCGTTATTAAGATACCATATCGTAACAAAAAAAAAAATCCAAATAAAATATAAAAAGAAATGAAACAAAAGAAAAAAAACAACATTGTTCAACTAACTCTTTCATCATTCTCTTGTTTCTTTTTCTTTTTTTTTTTTTTATTTTTTTGTCAGACTAAGCCATTGTAGAGATAGACAATTCACTACCAAGTAACTCAAAATGCTGTAGCATTCTTTATATTATTACGTATCCAAGGATTCCGAAAAGATATTCTGGTTTGAAAGTTTTTCATGGAAATGTAGATACACCATTACTTATAACCTAGGATGTTGATAATTTTGGCACATCTCTTATCAAGAGCAATAATGTAGGAAGTTGTCAGAATTACTTGTGTTTTTGAAAAATATTCAAAACCTTGATTTTTTAAAAATGCTACTTATCGTTTTACGAAAACTTTTGAAGTTTAATAATTCAACAATAACTTTTTTTTCTTCTAGTTATTTTTATAATCTAGAAGGAAGTATGTATTAGTGTAGTCAAAGATTCATCTGAATAATGAAAAAAAAATCATTTTAGGAGGCTTCAATTATACTTGGAAACAATACTTATTGGATGATGAAATGTCTACAATGTTTACTTCATTTTGGTTGATATAATATCTTTACTATTTTCGGTATTACACGATTTTAATCAAATGGATCCTTTTTCTATTAGTTTTCCATTTTAGGAAAAAAAATTTAAAATTTTCAATTGAAGTAAAAAAAAAAAATTAGAATATATGGAAATATTTGATATCACGTTAAAACAACTACTGTTGTGCAGGCTTATATTTACATATATTTTGTCTAATTTACTCGAACAATTTCAAAAAACTGTAAAATGGACACTAATTCAACGCCTAACTAACCAATAATAATAATACTAATAGTAATAGCACATTAAAATATTGTATCTATGCAAACAAACTCATAAAAAGAATTTAAAGGTGTCTCTTATATAAATCATGTTTAATGTACTTCATCAAAAGAGCTTGATGTTTTCTCATATGGTTTTCACAGTAAAACTCTAGAAGAATTGACAAATGCTATGTGTTGGTTTAATCACAATAAAGTTCCATATGATTATAGCAGATGTTTCGGTAAAATCTGAAACCTGGAATTGTTTTTATATATTTCTAAGCCCCAATTCCGGTTTATTAGGTATAATAGCTTTGTTGAAACTTTATGGATTCACAATAAGCTATAACAAATTAATAGTTGGTTCGACACCTGAAAATAATAGGAGTATATTCAATAGAAAACTGAGCTTAACTTTTCTGATATTCATAATAATGTTAGAAATAATTGAATTTTTGCTTAACCTATCAACCAGAACTTGGAATATTTTTTCCAAAATATTAAAGTTAGATATTAATATACTGTTCATATATAAAATATTATTAGATAATAATGGTTTATGTCATGTTAATGAATCGTAGTTAACTGAAAACTTAGTGGGACTTTATAATTTAACTATCTTACCGTTTATTATGACTATATCCTCTACAAATAAGAGTTACTTTGGATATAGTAGTACATTAACACTATGTCATATTAGTGAAAATGAATACCTTAAGGAAAAAATACCCTTTGTTTGTTATCAAAATGGAGTCCTACTTATAACTTATCTAACGTGGAAAAATATTTAAGTGTATTATATGAACCTTTATTAGCATTACAATGTTTAAACTTATATAAGGTGATAGTTAAATAATCGTTTTTACTTTGGTACAAAATTCAACTCGTAGTTATTATTGCCAATTTTCCCTTGTTTTTTTTCTCTTTTAACGTTTTAAATCATGATAATTTTTTTTTAAAAAAAAAAGCTGTAAAAATATCCTTAATAAATTATCAAATAACATTGACCTAGTATCAGAATGAATAGAAACTATATTTGAAAAAGTTTTTATTTTTTTGTAGCACATTATTGATTATTTTTCAATGTCACGGTCTATTGATATCTATATTTTATACAGTTGTTTAGTTATGTACTTGTTTTAATTTTATTTTCAGTTTTAAAATGTATACTAAAAGATATATCTGAATAATCTCTTAGCATTTGAAAGCTCACACACTATCGTGTGCTTCTGTAAATAATAGAAAAATTTATGTGAATAAAATTTATATTTAAGAAAATTGTTCCTGATAAGAATTAATAAAATATTATAATCATAATCATCAATGCTATATACATACATACACACACATACATATATATATATACTTTATCAATATAAAATCAAAGTACTTTAAACTTTTGTAGGTTTCCCTATTATCTTTCATTTATTTTTTTTATTATGTTAGTTGAATAGTTGCTTTTGTAACGAGTGCAATATTTCAACTTACTAAGCTTGCTTTTTTTGTCAGTACTGTGGTCATACACATATTTATGAGTAAGTGGCATCGAAATGTATAATTAATAATCATTAAAATAACAAAATATAATATGAAATGTTAAAGTTATTGTATTAATAAATTACCATAGGCAATCTATTTGCTAAACCTTTCACTTTTTAAAGGATTTTGTTTAAATGGCAACGTTTGTTTATTTAAATATATGGTGATTTTTTCTTGAAAGTTCCCAATTTTAAAAAAAAAAAGAATCCTATATAACTATTACAAAATAACAAAGTTTTCTCTTAACTTTAATAAAAGCCTGGTTATTTTATGTCGGTATAAAATAAAACTGAATTTTATGTCTACCATGTGTAATTATTATTGCTAGTAGTTATTTTACTATAGCCTTTATTCTGTCCTATGTAATTATTAGTAGGACATTTTTTTCTCCGGAATTTTGTTAATATTAAAACCGGTTCCATTTAATTAGTTTGGGATGCCATATTGGAAGCAAAATATACATACATACATATAAATCATTCCTTGTTACTTTGTTTTTCTAGTTATGTAAGTATAGCTTTTGGATTATTATTTTAATGTCACATATTTTCATGTTTATATCGTTTGAAAAAATAAAACTTTTTTTTGTACGTGTAATCAATCAAATTCTTATTTTGTTTAGAAATGTGAAAATAATTTGTTTATATTCTTTATTATTTAGTTTTATTTTTCTTTGTAAACTTGCAATTTTTTTATTTTCACATCATACTAAGTATCACATTTTTTTTTAAAATTAGTATTGTTCTAAAGTATATTGTATTATTTGATGATGTATGCAAATTTCTGCATGCTCTTAAAACATAAAACAAAAGATGTATTGTTATAACTTAAAAATCTCTCTCAATGATTTTTCAAAAAAAAAACAAAGGAACAAAAAATGCGGGGGACTGTAAAAAGCCCTAGTATTGTTTAGAATGTAAAGAAAGGACAAAGAAAAAAATGAAACAATAGACAATGCGTCGACTTGTCCGTATTATATTATGAGTAAAAGGTAAAAAAATAAGAGAACAAAAAAACAGATTATATATATATATATATATATATATATATATATTTAAATATACATATACATTGGTATTTTTTTGTTGACATGGTAATCAAGTATTACTCTATATAATACATATTCTAATAGTAAAACTTTTTTTTCTAATTTTTTACTAATTACTACCTATGTACTTATTAAAAAAAAAAAGATAATCAAATAAAAATAGAATAATATTAATTAAATGCTTTATGTTAAATTTTACATATATAAACTGATAGAAGTTGAAAAATAAAATAAAAAAAATCTAATTGGATAATATATAAATAAATCAACATAAAGTGTCTTCTAAAATTTATAATGAATATTTTTTTTTGCTCCCTTTACATATATTTAATTTGTTTATATGTTTAAGTAGTAAAAAAACTAAATATAACATTTTTGCATTATTTATTCGATTGTTTATTGTTTCGATATTTCTCTTCTTCAAGAAGCTAATAATACAACAAAATATATGATTGTAGAATTTTCATATATATATATACGTATATTTACTTTTGTAAAATTGAAAAAGACAGTAGTACTAACATTTGTCAAAGAATTCTATGCACTGATATGATATTTTTTGGTTTTTTTTTAAAAAATTTATATAGATATAGTAAAATTAGATTTCACAATGTTTAACGTCGTGGTTATTTAATGATTCTGAAATCGTTTGAGAACTAGATATAATCATTACCAAAAATCCAAAAATTATTACACTGTAATACGGTAATTTTTGTGAGAAAGTATGCTGGGAGTTTTTGGTTAATATAATATGAGTCAAAGGAGGTAAAATGAAAGCCATTATAGAAGCCGTTGTTGAACCAATTAATTCGAATAACGCACCCAAATTACATGTAGTCAGGGATATACCCATGGAACTCAAAACCAGAAAAAGTGTAATTACTGTGTGAAATTTTTCGTTATTTTGCTCTTGGTACGTAAGTGTAGTCCCATTGTTTCCATCATTTGTATCATTGTTAATGTTATTAGTTCTTGAGGAAAGATCACCATTTTCGTTATCGTGAATTATTGAATAATCATTTTCTAGTATGAGGTCATTTAATATATCCATTACAATGTTTCTCAATACAAATATTTCTAGTGGAAATGTAGTTAACATATTAAACCCAAAAAATAGTCTTGCCACGTTGATAAACATATCGTCACTTGAGAAATTATTAAGAATGTTCCCTTTAGTTTTATCTTTGAATACGTGAAACCCGAAATATCCCATCATCATACAGATAAACACAGATATTATGCAGCTAAGATGAGTCAGTTTGTTAAATTTAGCGATGCTTTTATTTCTTAGAGAGAAGTAAATGAAACTTGTATTATGATGACAAACCAAGGCGAATGATATAATAGATATACTTTTGAAGATAGTGGTTCTTAACCACCATTTGGGATGAAATAAAGTTATTTGACTCTTTAGACTCTGGGGCAACAAAGGGCCTCTGATGACTACGGTTAACACGATGATGAGCATACTAATCAATGCTAAGCCCGAGGCTCTTTCTAACGCTTCAATATTTTTATGTAAAGAGAGAGGTAAAGAGATGAAGATGGTTGTACATATGACGACCCAATTTCTTTCTATATAATTTGCGGGTACCAGGGTTCTTAAAACGTGAGGGATCGAGTCACCGATAATTATACAGAATGCAACACATCCACCGAAAGCAAATAACCCGTTGGCTAACATAATTAGTAATTTACCCTTTTTACCCATAGCTTTTTGCACACTGTCTTGATATGTGTTTGTGCCGGAGATGACCAAATTTTTAACTATTAATCGTAAGGTCCAATCAGTAATAAAACCAAGTAGTATATATATTATAAATGCACCAACTACACCAGCTTGTTTGATTGCAAATGGTTGTGAGACTATACCTGCTCCTAATATACTGTTTGCCATATTCATGAAAGCCATATGCAAAGGAGATTTAGAATTATTTTCCTGTATAAGAGTCCGAATGAATTCTTCATTTCTCATGTCATCGAGTTCATATTGTTCCTCATGTTCAGTATAAGGAGGAGGGTCAGATGGAAGGGGAGTTTCGTTAATATTATTATATGATTCACTACGCATTATATCATTATTTGTTTTTCCACTAGTATGTATTAAGTATTTAAAAAAGGATCGCAATACAGTTGTAGTTGTGGGTAATTCGGGAGTTTCTTGCTTTATGACTGTCTCTTAAGTATGCCAAAGATATAGATTATATTAGTGTACTAGCTCAGTAAAAGAAATTTTGTAAAGAACTAGGCTTAGAATTGTATAACTTTCGTACTGGTTTTGTTTTGTTTTGTTTAGTTTTGTTTTATTAATTGAAATAGGCACGCAACCGCTTTTCTTGTTTTGGCTTTATATACCGTTTCCAGTAATTTATTGTAAAAAATAACTTAAAAACCCTTGCCTAAACCCTAATGTGAACATAGGGTTTGTGAAGTAATTTTTTCATTTGTTTTTTTTTTTTTTTTTTCATTTTGATTTTGTAATGTTTTTTGTCACGGGCGGCTGTCCTGTAGCCTTGACCCCATCCGCCGCTTTTATCTTTTCTTCGATTTTCCGTCTGTGATTGACTCTTGCGTGTATCAAAGAAAATTTGTCTTACTAAAGAATTTTTTTTCTTTTTTTTTGTGTTGTTCATCATACTTTCGGGTAAACATTTAATATTTTTAGAAAAGACAAACAGACTTGTAGAGCGATGTTTTTCTTTTGGCTGGAAATATTAAAAGTACTGTAACATCTTTAATACAAATTATTTTTATTTTTATTTTTCTTTTTTTCACTTTTTTGTAGTACAGTTTTGACTCTCTACGCACTTTATTAGAGTACAAATCAAGTATAATAAACACACATATATGTATATTTGAGTGGGTTTTATTTTTTGTTGTACTGTTACTTATAGTTGGTGTTTTCTTCTTCTTTTTTTTTTTTTAAAGTATTCAAAAAGAAAGTAGGCATAATTAAAGAAATTATTCAAGTTGTCGTTTTTTTTGAAGCTTTTGGTTCGTGTGAATCATAATATTAGCATATTTATTAATTTGTTCACTATATTTTTTTTATTTTTTTCTTTAAAGCTAATAATAAAGTAATTGTAATTTTAAACTGTTTTAATATTCAATATAACATAAAGAAAAAGAAATACTCAAAAAATCATGATTATTGAAAAAGAAATCACTCCGATGTCTCCCTCCTCTAATGATATTAGATTAAGAAAAAAATCAATAGATTATAAGGACGAAAAATTGAAAACGGCTATATCATATACATCGCAACATGAAGAACATGAATTAGGTGTAAACAGAACTTACGATGATATTAATGATTTAGAATCAATAGAAGAAGAATTAGGTGTCATCAAAGATGTAGAGGTTAAAAGAGAATTAAAACAAAGACATATTGGTATGATTGCCCTAGGTGGCACTATCGGAACAGGTCTTTTCATCGGGCTGTCTACTCCACTGTCACAAGCAGGTCCAGTTGGTGCCCTCATAGCGTATCTGTTCATGGGTACACTTGTATACAGCGTAACCCAATCTTTAGGTGAAATGGCTACTTTCATTCCAGTTACATCCTCTTTTACTGTCTTCTCCCAAAGATTTTTAAGTCCCTCAATTGGGGCAGCTAACGGCTACATGTATTGGTTTTCTTGGTCTGTCACTTTTGCCTTAGAATTGAGTGTTGTCGGTCAAGTGATCCAATTTTGGACAACGGCTGTACCTTTAGCAGCATGGATTAGTATATTTTGGGTTATTTTAACGGTAGGTAATATGTTTCCCGTCAAATATTATGGTGAATTCGAATTTTGGATTGCTTGCATTAAAGTTATAGCGATCACCGGGTTTTTGATTTACTGTCTTTGTATGGTGTGTGGCGCAGGTGTAACGGGCCCTGTTGGTTTCCGTTACTGGCGTCACCCAGGTGCAATGGGACCAGGTATCATTTCGAAGGATGTCAATGAAGGCAGGTTTTTAGGTTGGCTGTCATCTCTTATCAATGCTGCATTTACCTATCAGGGTACGGAGTTAGTAGGAATCACTGCTGGTGAAGCAGCAAATCCAAGAAAATCTGTGCCTCGTGCAATAAGAAAAGTTGTTTTCCGTATTCTCTTCTTCTATATTGGCTCGTTGTTCTTCGTTGGTCTTTTAGTTCCTTACAATGATCCCAAATTAAGTAGCAAGGATTCATATATCGCATCCTCACCTTTTATTATTGCTATTGAAAATTCAGGTACTAAAATCTTACCTGATATTTTTAATGCAGTCATCGTCTCCACTATTATATCGGCAGGCAATTCTAATATATACGTTGGTTCACGTATCTTATATGGGCTAGCCAAGAATAAATTAGCGCCAAGAATTTTATCCAAGACTACAAAACAAGGTGTACCATATTTAGCAGTTATAACAACGTCCGTGTTTGGTGCATTAGCATATATGGAAACCACTACGGGTGGTGCAAATGCATTTAACTGGTTATTGAATATTACCGCAGTTGCTGGATTTTTCACTTGGTTATTTATATCTATTTCGCACATACGGTTTATGCAAGCTTTAAAGTTCAGAGGTATCTCTAGAGATGATTTACCGTTCAAAGCAGTTTTAATGCCATACTTGGCATATTATGCGGTTTTTTTTATGAGTATTATTATCATAATTCAAGGTTTTACTGCGTTTGCACCTTCGTTTAGCGGTCAAGATTTTGCTGCTGCATACGTTTCTGTGTTTTTATTTATATTCCTTTGGATCGTATTCCAACTTTGGTTCCGTTGTAGACTTATCCATAAAATTGAAAATGTGGATATTGATACAGATAGAAGAGATATTGAAGCTGTCGTGTGGGAAGATTCCGAACCTAAAACATTCTGGGATAAGTTTTGGGCAGTTGTTGCATAAAGAAAGAAAATACTTTCTTTTTATTGTAATATAATTAATAATATAAAGGTTTGGTATCTACACATATATTTAAAACACTAAAATTTTTTTTAAATTTAATAGTCATATGTAGATGTTTTGAATTTAGTAATGATAATATTAATATTATATGTATATATTTTCGAAAATTGTAAGTGCTACTATATATGTGTGATGAAGCAAGCAAGAAACGTTTCATTTATGTTTGAAGTTTGTGTTGTTTTGTAAAGAAAATTATATATGTGTAGATTACAAGGTGTATTGTGGTATTGTAGGAAATATAATAATTAATAAGAGTGTATAGTAAGTTATTTATAAAAGTAAAAAATGCGTAAAGCTAAACGCGTTAAAAAAGAAAACCTCAAAGAATGTTACAAATAATAAAGTTTGATAAAAATTAATCCAAAGGTGAAATGAAGTTGGAACGAAAGATGGATTAAGTAACAGATAATAATATTGTAAAAGCAAAGGAAAAAAGAAAAAAAGTAAAAGTAAGACCTAAATTTGTTAAAAGGAGTGTAAAAGTAAATTATATAGAAATAGTAAAATATTTTATATAGTAAATGTTTCATTTACAGAAAAGAGTAAATACAAGAACATGTTTAATTAACAGGGATAAAGGATACCTATTATGAGGGAGAGAGAGAGAGATGAGAGGGGACGATATCAAAAAGCAGGAGAAAGGACGAGATTAGTAATGCTAAAATGGATTATACGAAAACAAACACATAGAAAGGAAGGGAGGATAGAGGAGAAAGAAAACATGACAGAACAAAACACAGCACAACACGACAAACAAACAAACAGATAAAGAGAAAAACCAAAAAATAAGAGAAGATATCAAGAATAAAGAAGAAACACCACAAATAAACCAACAGCTAAACACACTAAAGTAACCTGATAACACAAATACCTACATATCTTTAATTTGTTTATACTGCTGCAAAAATAAAGAATCAAAAGGAAATAAATATAAATTCATAACTATTATTATTGCTGTTAATAACTGAAAAAAAAATTTTTTTAAACTAAATTATTTGGTTCTATATCTTTTATTTATAAACTACTTAGGGTTAGTACTTAAGAGGTAGTTACCTAGCAAAAACAATTTTCAAAATTAACATACCCATATTCTTACTTGCAAGGGACTAAGTCCACATTTCCTGGCAATTAACTGTCGTTCCTCCTTGGTCAACCACTGTTTCTGGGCAAACACTTTCTCCAAGAATAACCGCGTATCCTTGGTTAGGTGTGTTCGACCATAACTATTATCATACATGTGTCGTAAAAGGGTCTTTCTCTCACATAAACAAAGGTCCGATTCAAGAATTAACTAACAACAAAACAGAAGAAAAGAAAGAAAGAAACTATATATATATTTGTAGTTGTGTATGTTTCAAGTTAGTAACTATCTATAAATATATACACACTCATTCCTTCAAACATTCATTTATATCAACCTAGATATCTTGATTAAAGTAAGAACATACTTTAGAACTAATATTAAATAATAATTGTAGTGACATGCTGTTTATCCTCCTAGTTCAACTTCTTCACACACATACATATATGCGTGTGTGTGTGTGAATATGTATAGATTGGATGGCCTCTCTTTCTCTATCAGTCTTCTTCCTTCCTCCCACTCCTCTTGTTCTCAATGTTATTCATCTTGCAATACAACATAAGAATTCAAGAAATACATCCTTTTTTTTCAATCCCTACTCATATATGGAACATACATCTTCACGGTGTATTTTGATTTCCATAAATCAGCTCTTCGCTCGGAGCAGGACGGAAAGCAACAAGAAAATATTTTTTTATCAGCGTCCAAATTTTTCACATCTTTCGTGCCCCGAGATTTTACTTCCAACAAATCCAAAAAAAAAATATAAGAACGCTGTTTCATATTTTTACAAGAATTACCTGTTTAGGTAATTCTTTCAAATTTTCGAAACTGCAAAATCTCCCATTAAAGAAACAATATACATGTCTCTGAAAAAAAATCAAAAAAAAACGCGTAAGAATAATCTCTTGACAAAACCTTTTCAAAATTTTACGCTAGCACCTACAATTGGCAACTAACTGAATTACAATAACGCTATAATCATTCTAATGCATTCAACCTTCAACACTACATCATTAATATTTCACAACACAAGAACTAGCGCTTCGATTTTATAATAACCATTGCTTTCAAAAAACAAATGGATGGAAAAAATACTTCAGAAAGATCAACATTTACACTTCATTTTGTGCCATGCAAAACCGATAACAATACTAAAACAACCGAATTTAACGATCTACTTACAGATAAGGACCTTAACGACAAATATTTATCAATATACATCCAGGGACGAAACCTTTTGGGAAAAGAGATACTTAACGACACTTTACAACCTTATTTGATTTCTACAAATTCCATAATAGAAGATGATCAAAATCAAAAACAAATTATTGAAACCAATAAATTAAAAAAATTAAATAAAGTGATAAACTATGAAAGAGAAGGTAACGAAGAACGTCTCAAACAGGAACATGACAAGCTATCAGAGTATATCATTTTAACAAACATAATTCATGGTAAATAGTTTGTAACATAAATATACATTGTACCAACCCTATTAAAAAAACTAAAACCATTAACGTTTAATGTATGTTTCTGAAAAAAATAAACAAAACTTTGTTTACAATTATAATTTTTCATACAAAAATATCTAAAAAACTATGAAAAAAAATTCACTTTTCTATCAAATCCAAAAATAACCACTAGAACAGAGTGACAATTAAAAAAAACTGTTATTACTATAAAGACAAACCTAATAGTATTTCAATATATACAATTCAATCCTGCCTCAAAATGGACAAAACATCAATCGTACAAATATTCGTTGTTAGAAGAAATCCAATTTATTATGGAAATAGAATGATGCATTGCTACCACAATGGGATATAATAAAAATACTATAAATAGTTCTTAGAACATGAGAGTTTATTACTGTCATTTCCATAAGAATTATTTTTAATTAGTTTTTCTGTATATTATGTGGTGCACGGATGTACCATAATATCAGGAAGACATTTTATTTGTCACCAAATATGTCTTTTAGAGATTTGAAGAGAAATCAAACACTTAAAAGAAAAGTCAAAGTAAATAAAAGAATTTATACTGTGTACACTATATAATAAGTATATGCATGTATTTAGTACAAAACAAAATAAGCATCTATGACTTAATGATGTCTACCATTACCATGGACGCTAAGGGTACCAAATTCAAACAAAAACGAACAACCAACGAACAACCGATGAACATCGAACGCAGAATACAATAAGCAAATAGTATAATTATATAAGCTCGATATAGCCGTTAATATATAAGACCGTATTAATAATTGCATTACTGATTGTATCAATTATTGTCTCGATTATTAATAAATTATCCGTTTGATATTTCTAGCGCTTCCCCGAATAATATTAACAGTTATTCAAATAATCGAGACAATAATCAACTATAGTTGATAATATAATTACTAAAACAGTCTTATATATTGAGCAACTTATATCGAGCTAATATATTTATTCAGAGTTACTTAACTTGTTACTTGCTTGTTAATCTCTTTTGTTATACATGATATATAAATTATTTACAAGAAACGGTTATGGAAGATGATCTTTTATCTCCAGAAAACGTTGTCCTTTTATATGTTTTCTGGAGCTCGATCGATTATTCAGATTAGTACATTAATGATCTGACTGATTCAAACCCTAAAATTTATTACAGTAATTCGGGTACACTAGTGAATTAGTAACTGCACCCCAATTCTCTAATTGTGGTTATTAGTAATACACGTGTGACTTATTAAAACAATAGGTAAGTTCTAGATTTACCAAAAGCTTATGTAATATTAGTGGAACTAATCTTTTTGTTATGCAGCATCTAATGTTGTAGCACGTGTATGACTTATTAAAACAATAAACAGTTTCAAATTCATTCAGGATCTTATGTAATCTTGATGTTAATAACTTCTTTATTCTACGAAGGGGCTGTGTTGTAGTATGGTGTGGTGAAGTTCTTTGTGTATTCCAGGGAAGCGCAAATAATATTAATAGTAATTCAAATAATCGAGACAGTAATCAACTATAGTCGATAGTATAATTACTAAAACGGTCTTATATATTAAGCGGCTTATATCGAGCTAATGTACTTATTCGAAGTTACTTGACTTGTTACTTGCTTGTTGTTCTCTTTTTTTCATATATAATATATAAATTATTTACAAGAAACGGTTATGGAAGATGATCTTTTATCTCCAGAAAACGTTGTCCTTTTATATGTTTTCTGGAGCTCGATCGATTATTCAGGTTACTACATTAATGACTTGACTGATTCAACCCTAAAATTTATTATATTAATTTAGGTGCACTACTGGATTAGAACTGCATCCCAATTCTCTAATCATGGTGATTAGTAATACACGTGGGACTTACTAAAACAATAGGTAAATTCTAGATTTGCCAAGGTCTTATGTAATCCAATCTTTTTATTATGCAGCATCTAATGTTGTAGCACATGTATGGCTTACTAATACACTAATTGGTTCTAGATTCATTCAGGATCTTATGTAATCTTGATGGTTATAACTATTCTATTCCACAACAGGGGCTGTGAGAACTCATCCTTGTTAGCTCAGTTGGTAGAGCGTTCGGCTTTTAAACTTATGTTTAGGCAAGGACAACCGAAATGTCAGGGGTTCGAGCCCCCTATGAGGAGTCCTCTTTTTTTATTTTTTTATCTGTAATAACGCTGAGGTTATGTATTTCTGATAACAGTTAATTTTGTTGAAATCTCAATAATATTTCACTTGGATAGATATAAGATATAGATTCTTTCTATATCTCTAGATGTAATATTCCCATATATCTATATATCTATATCTCTAATCTAAGATAACCTAATAGTATACACTTATATACTATATCTAAACCTATGTAATCCTTAGTTTCCTGTTCGTTGTTTGATCTTCTTGGTTGCTCTCTTGTACTTATGTTGGTTACTCCTGTTTTTATCTATGTTTGTAAAATTTTGCAAAAGGAAAGTTTAGAAAAATATCGTCGACCCTCATTTTTCTAAACAAACCCTAAACAGTTATATTAGGGATATTACAACGATGTAATGGATGAAAACCCTATTTCGAGAGATATACTCTTCTAGAAACTAAAATAGATAAATATAGCTTGCTTGGTTGATTATATATAACACATAAACCATATTCTACACAAACAGTAACTAGCATACACACGCACACAAATATTTGTATATTTATAAACAAAAAAAACAACACCATCGTTATCGACTAAACATTTTGCAAAGCATAATATTCTGGTATCAAAATAATATATCTCACACAACCAAATATGTTACAATTATAAGTATCTTCTAAATTCTAAGCTACAACAACCAATCTTTCATTATGTTCATAGAGAAAACATCAAAAAAGGATATTTTATGTAGACTATTGTCTTCATAGAGTTATCTACACCTGTAAAATTAGTAAATATGTGAAACAAAAACATTATAACTAAGAAGTTTAAAAGACCAACCACTATTGTACATTTTCAGATAAATTCAACATTGCAGGCTTACTAAAGATATATCTTTTTACTTGCCTAAAAATGTAAACCAATATTGACAAAGTTAAATATAACATATAAACTAGATAGAACTTCTAATTAGTTTCTTCTCTATCACAATGTTTGGAATGTTTACTGGTCATAAAAACTGAATTAACATATTTGTTTGTATTGCCCACGCACATTTACTTGTAAGAATTACTTAAATTTATATGATATTTCTATAAAAAGTTATGTTAAAGTGATTTAAATTCCGCAAAATTTCCAAAACTTCGAAGATAATTTCATTAGAAAAATAAAAAATACACCAAAATTATCAAAAAAAAAAAATAAAAAATAAAAACAATTTCTTCTGAAAAACCAATGATCTAGCATATTTTCTATTTATGAATGCAATAATTGTTGATCTAAAATTAATGAAAAAGTAGAAACTATCGAGTTACGACATATCTTCGACCACAAATTCCATAACTTATCCTTTTCTAAAAAAATTTTGATCCATTACACTTTCAAATGAATGATGACTTTTTTTCTACGAATTCGCTCTCATCTAAAGAAGAAGATAATTTTAATTTCAATATAGAAAATATTACAATCTCACCAACTAAATCATTAGTATACTATGACTCTCCAACACATCATAATAAATTATATCCCATAACTTCCCCACAAACTAATTTACATTCGAAGAAAACATCCAAACAAAAACAGATTCCCTATGAAAACTACATGTCTAATTCAACGTCAAACTCCACTGTTGAATCATTCGTTACAGCTACTTCTGAATTCCATATAGAGGGGTCTTCCATTGATGAGAAACCAAAAAAAAACGTTTTTGCATCATTAACTGAAAATAATAATAGCACTACAACATTACAACAAACACACAACCAAAATGATTTACATTACGATACTAATTTTACTACACCTAAATTTGATTCACCACATACACTCACTTTCCAGCAAGAAAGTGTACACGATAATACAGAATTAAGTAAAAATTTGCTAATGAAAAGTACAACAAATGTTAATCAAACGTCGTCCACAGAATCAAAAAATATATTACATATTAAATATTCATCACCTAGAAAAGCCATTAGAGCGTCAAGACTTATCAACTCAGAAGATTTTGTATATGATAAAACTAACAAAAACAATAAACAAAAAAAGTATATTAAGACAAAAACCATTCAAAGTTCTCACAAGCAAAATGATGATTCTTTACTTTCTGAAAATACGATTAACACAATTACATTTGATACATTAGATTTATCAAATAGAATACAAGAAAGTACAGTTTTTGCAGACAATGAGATATCTAAAGACCAGTATATTTTTAACTTCAATAATTACGCATATCTTTTTATAATTGCACTGCATGGATTCAATGCAGAAACTTTAGAAGCTGAAGAAGACATACAAATATGTCTTTCTTTTGAAAAAAATGATGTTGCGTTTATCCATGTAGCAGATGAATCTGGATGGGGTGAAGTAACTTTGATTAATCAGCAAAAAAGAGGTTGGGTTCCTTTGAATTACTTTACTGATGTTTTGCAACCAGAGTTAAACATAGATAAAAATACCGATGCGATTAAACAAACTTACAACTACATATCCTCAAGAATACCATTAGAATCATTACTGACTGCTTCTGCTAAATTTTTGGTGGATTTTGAAAGACAAGCAGAAACTAATAAGATTCTGAAAATTGATCTCATCAATGATATTAGAGATGGTGTGAAAAAACTACTGCAACTTACTGAGTGTGTCTCACGATCAGATGACTTAGTAAAAAACTATTTGGATATCAAAAAAACTAGAAAAAAACTTTTAGCAGAATGGTATAATTTAATGATAAAAGCAGATCACTATAAAAACAGTCATTCACCAAAAAATGTAAGCACAATAGTAATATTACTATACACTGTGATAGAAAAGGCATTTGCATTTTATGCTTCATGGGGAAATGAAAAATTACATATAATTAACCAACATAATGTTCATATATATAATCAAGTTAACAATATCTTTCATAATGACACACAGAACGATATAATTTCTGAAAATAAGCATTTAAAAACACCACCTCATGCCATGGAACGACTAGGTGAAATTTACAACATTTTATTTACATATATTGGTATTATACTAGGTAGATTAGATATTATACAACATAGTTCTGCTGGTTATGAATCTTTAGAACTTATTGTACATCAGATTATTATACTTCTAAGGGAGTTACTATACATTAGCAAATCATGTTCCTATATTATTCAACAAAAATATAAATATGCTTATGAAAGTACATTAGATTCAAATTTAGATCCCCTGTTATCTTTGGTTTCTGAATTAGTTTCTTGTGTCAAGATATTAGTGACAAAAGTACTAACTGAAGATGAACATTTCTATTCTTCTAAAGAATCCCTAAAACCTCAACATTTCTTTTCATATGTGTACACCTCTGAAGAAAAAAATCTAATTAGGATTATTTCACAAATGGCTCCTTTAATCAAAAATGTAGTTTTTGGTTGTAACAGCTACATAAGATTAATTGGTAATTTTAAACTTGGTGATGATAGAGAGTATCTAGATTTTTCATATTTAACAGTTACACCTGAGGATTTTGTTAAAAAATGCGGTTATTCAAACAATTATAATCAACTAATATTAAATGCAAAGGGGAAACTTGGTCGGTTAGCCAGATTTTCTTCAATACATCCTATCAAAAAAAGTAAAATAGTTAATAACATATTTTTGGATAATCCATTAGACGAAAATGAAAAAGAATTCAGTAGAAACTCTGTATTTGATAAATTTAAACTGGATATTGATTGTCAAACAGAAGAAGATAATACTTCTTTGTTACCTATAAACTACACTGAAATAATACAAAAGGAAATCTTATTTGACAATAATGGTGCTTTGGTTGGTGCTTCCTTCAGAGCTTTTGTTCTCAAGCTCACTGATGAATTAGACAAGCCTGATGATTTATTAATTGCTTCATTTCTACTACATTTTAGAAAATTTGGTAATATAGTCGATTTGGTGGATGAACTGATTACACGATTTGATATTATTAATAAGTCGTCACAATATGATACAGAACGAGGGAATGGTATCTACTCTTCAAAAGCTTCTCGATTGAAAACAAGAAGAAGATTAGTATGTTCTATATTTCAAAAATGGATGGAAAGCTATTGGGAATTTCAGGACTACGATATTTTGCCATCTATGGTAAATTTTTTTAATGAAATAGTATCTAGTTATTTACCGATCGAATCTAAAGCTCTTATTGAGGTTGCTTGCAGATTGTTTAACATTCTGACAAATACTGCTACGAAAACCAATGATTTACTTGTTTTCCATCAATTAAAGACTACATCAACAATATGTCCAAAAGTATTATCTGTTATATCGGAAACTTCTTCTATTAATAGCCTCAGATCATCGGTTTTTTCCCTTGATGATAGAATAATCAATCAATATGGTTTAACAAGAACAAAATCTAATAGTAGCAAAAATAGCAAATCCTTGTTATTACCACAACTTGAAGTGGGGGAATCATCCTTGCTCTCTGACGAAGAGATAGAGAAGACTAAAAAATCAATTATGTTTTATGAAACAGTGACTAAAATTACAGTTGATAGCAATAGTGAAGCCTATGAAGTGGGTGATTCTTTGGAACTTTGGAGAAAGCTAAAGACCGTTGATGTTTCAACAAACTTTTTAGTAGAACAATTTAATAAGCCATCGTTTGGGCTAACAGATATACATCCTTTAGAATTAGCTAAACAACTAACTGCTTTAGAATCTGCTTTATTTCTAAGAATTCAACCCATGGAATTAGTTCATTATAAAGAACCGAACTTTTCACCAAATATTGTAGCAATTTTGAACTTTAGTAATCAATTATCTAACTATGTTACAGAAACCATATGTGCTCCATATCTTTCTTTAATCCAAAGAGTTTATAGGTTACAAACCTGGTTAAGAATCGCATTATCATGTGCCTACTTTAGAAACTTTAACTCTGTTGCAACTATTATGGCTTCATTACAAAATCATTCTATTGAAAGGCTACATTCAATATGGAATGCCTTAGATAAAAAGGATTCCACATTGTTTGATTATTTGGTACGAATTGTTCATCCAAATCATAATTTTAAAGTTTATAGAACTAAATTAAATTCAATAACTAAAGACCATCTGTATTCTAAGTCTCCATTGCCAGTTGTGCCCTTTGTTAATCTCTACTTACAAGATCTTACATTTTTGGACGATGGAAATCCAAGTTTTAAGGATCCACATTCATTTAGACCAAATAAATTGGTCAATGTGGATAAATATATAAGAATGACAAAAATCATCAGTAACCTTCAATTCTTTCAAGTGGGTTATAGTCAGTCATCTTTAGACAGTTTGGATAAAAGGAATTCCTTTTTTCAAGTTGCTGAAAATCTTTCAATCGACACAGATGTCATAACCGATATTGCTAATTTACAAGAGTTTATTATTTTTGAATTTTGGAAGGTAAATAAATACTATGAACACGATTCAGAAAGAGGTTACAAACAAAGTCTGCATATCACTCCAAGAAACCAAGGACATTAAATATATTTTCAATTATTATATAATAAAAAACAAAACATATAATATAAATACTAACATATAAATAATCTGCAAAAAAAGATAAATGTAACAATATAATATTTATTCTTATCTTTTTGCAGTTTTTAAAAACGTGACAACTTGTGAATATTCAACATTATTCAGTGTATATTAATAAAAAGATTTTTTCCATTTATATTCTTTCTTTAAAAAACACAATATCTTTTTAAAAAGATATTTTATAATCTTCTACATAATATTGAATATACTTCTAATGCAAGTAAAACAGTAATGCAGGGCTCAGTGTTAAACATTTGCTTCATTACGAATGTGAATATTTTAAGTGAGGCTGAATAAAAATATCGGCTCATATTAAATATTTCAAAAGGTAAACATTGAAATTTAGAAAAACACGCAAATATTACAGAGATCCTATTGACAGAAAAATGACTGCAAGAGATTTCTGGTGAAAAAGGAATCATTGTATATTGCATCTTCATTATTTGACTTGGGTCCTTCTAGTAATTAAAGTTACAACATTGAATCATTATTCTTTTGTAACAACTATAGTTTTAATAACAGCAAAATTAGAATAACTGATAATTATAAAAATTATCCCTTAATTTTTTACCATTATTTTTTTAAACATAACTTTTCATTTTACAAAGAATAACTCTTAGAGTAACCTTACTACCTAATATTAGAAACGCTACTTCATTGTTGTATTTTTGCAATAAAATATCAAATATAAATAAAGCATGAGATTCTCTCATTTTTTAAAATATAATGCAGTTCCGGAATGGCAAAATCACTACATTGACTATGTGGCATTAAAAAATCTTATCTATACTTTACAATCAGATGAATTAAATCATTCTGTTGATAATACATCAACCCTCAATGAACTAAATGGGCTTGAGGAGACTCCTAAAGGAACAGAAATAACCAAAGCAGCTTCAGTGAAGGACTTAACTTCTAAGATCAAGAGTACATTTTTCAAATCTAAAAATAAAGCATACTCTTCAGAAAAAATTGATAAAACTACAGAGGTGGAAGAAACTATTGAGCTGGATGATATCTCTTTCAATATAAACAAATTAGATAATCCAGTGAAAAATATCTTTTCCGCTAAGTTAAAGTCAAAGATAAATGATAGTTCTGTATCTTCTCAGTCAAATGAACTAAATACGAGTAATAACTCTTATGATGTATTCTTAATAAACTTAATAGATGAGAGAATGAAAATTGATGATTTCTATAAAAGAATGGAAGCTAAATTCTATGAAAAGTTTGACTCCCTGTTGAGTGATTTAGAAGCAGAAAATATAATTTCTTTTGAACAGATTGCCTCTCAGCTTGACTCTAATACATCAGATATAGAAACTATTAAACTAAAATTATTGAATAATAATAATAAGCGAAGATCAACCAACTCTTTTAACATTAAATTATCTCATGAGGATAATGAACTTCGAAATCGATTTGATTTGTCAGAAGAAGACTTTGATGAGGATGAAGAAGTGGAATATGAAATTGATGGTATCCAGGAGAATAGTGCTTTGTTAACCTATTCTCAAGTAAATATAAAATCACAGAAAAAATCCATTTTAAAACAATCTATTATTTATCTTTATATTGATCTTTGTCAATTGAAATCATTTATTGAATTGAACAGTATTGGTTTCAGTAAGATCACAAAAAAGTTTGATAAGGTATTACATATGTCTACAAGATCTGAACTGATAGATACTGGGATATTTTTCAAAGATATATATACATTTAAGATATCTACTCTTAACGCTTTGAATCAACGAATCCAGCTTTTAGTGGAATTCTACGCACTGATAACTGACCAATCTGATAATTTAGATAATTGCAAAAAAGAATTAAAATCATTTTTACATGATCATATTGTATGGGAAAGGAGTAAAACTTGGAAAGATATGTTGGGTTTAGTTTCAGCAAATGAACAGATTAGACCTGATCTGGATATAATTGAAAAAGAGAATAATGAGAAACGGGAGAAATTAAATCTTGATTTTTATTTATGGGAACTTTCAAAGCCAATAGAATGGAAATTTATTCATATTTCGCGTGTTGGTGTACCTAAATTTCTTTTCACTAAGAAAGCTGCTAAGCTTGCATTTATTATTACATTTACTGGTATATTATTAGGAGTGAAAACATTTAATGATAGAATCGAGGGTCGTTGTATGGCCTTAGTTGAATGTGTTGCTTTCTTATGGGCATCAGAGGCTATACCATTGCATATTACAGCCTTTTTAGTTCCATTATTAACTGTCTTATTTAAGGTGTTAAAAGATAAAGATGGAAAGACGATGGGTGCAGCAGCTGCTTCATCTGAAATATTCGCATCAATGTGGTCTTCTACAATTATGATCTTATTGGCAGGTTTTACTTTAGGGGAAGCTTTATCTCAGTATGATATTGCAAGAATCATAGCCTCTTGGCTATTGTCAGCTGCAGGTACAAAACCAAGAAATGTTATCCTAATGGCAATGGCTGTTGTGTTTTTCTTATCTATGTGGATATCTAATGTCGCTTCCCCTGTGTTAACATACTCGTTATTAACACCATTGCTCGATCCATTGGATAGCGATACCCCATTCGCAAAGGCATTGGTCATGGGTGTCGCATTGGCTGCAGATATTGGGGGAATGGCATCGCCAATATCCTCTCCACAAAATATTATTTCTATGAATTATTTGAAGCCATATGGCATTGGTTGGGGTCAGTTTTTTGCTGTTGCACTACCCTGTGGTATTTTGGCTACATTGTGTTCATGGGGGCTAATGTGCACAACGTTTAAAATTAACACTACCAAGTTAGAAAAGTTTACTCCAATCAGAACAAAATTAACTATAAAACAATGGTATGTTATTGTTGTTTCTATAGGTACTATTTTGTTATGGTGTGTAGAGTCTAAAATAGAAGCAGCATTTGGCTCGTCAGGTCAGATTGCAATTTTACCAATTGTCTTATTTTTTGGAACAGGAATATTGACAACAAAGGACATTAATAATTTCCCATGGCAGATTGTCATTTTGGCTATGGGAGGTATAGCATTGGGTGATGCGGTTTCATCTTCAGGATTATTAACAACTATTGCAAGAGCACTACAAAGAAGAATTGAGCATGATGAATTGCTAGCAATTTTATGTATTTTTGGAATTTTGATGTTAGTTGTAGGAACATTTGTTTCGCACACTGTTTCCGCCATTATTATAGTCCCATTAGTCCAAGAAGTGGGAGAAAATCTTGATAGTCCAAAAGCTGCACCTGTACTTGTTTTTGGCTGTGCATTATTAGCATCATGTGGTATGGGTCTAGCATCATCAGGTTTTCCTAATGTCACTGCAATTTCTTTAACTGATAAAAAAGGAAATAGATACTTGGATGTGCTAACATTTTTAACTAGAGGTGTTCCTGCGTCATTATTTGCGTTCGTTTGTATTATAACTATGGGATATGGTATAATGATTTCTATTGTTAAAGATACGCCATCAACTGTCTCAAGTGGTCCTTAAATTTTTGTAATAATTCTTTTATGTATAAGTATATATTTTCACTACGTATATACTATTATTAAATAGTTGTATATTAAACAAATAAATATTGTGATAGATGTATGTCTTTTCATTGAACCAACCGTGTTTATTCTATATAACGTAAGTATTTTTTTACAAATATGAAATATATTTTAATATATACATAAATATTATATAGTACGAACAAACTAACACATTCTGTAAATTATTAAGAGATCTGAATAACTTCATTATACGTTACAATACTTTCGGAAGCGCCTGGGTTTTGGATAGTCAAAGAACTAGCTTTAGTACTGAATTCAATTGCTTTTGTAATATCGATACTTTGATAATACTGGGTGATAAAAGCACCTAAAAATGTGTCACCTGCACCGGTTGTGTCAATAACCTTAATATTCTTAACAGGTTCTCTAAATTTAACTTCTCGTTGTTCTTTAGACAAAAATAAAACACCTTTAGCACCCAATGTAATAATAACAATACCAGGGCCTTTAGGGTTGACACATTTCTTTTGAAGTACTTTACATATCTCCTCATAACCCTTCATAAAATTTGCTCTTATTTCTTTTTTAATTTCCGCAACTATATTGTTTTCTAACACTGATTCAATAATTTGTAAAGATTCAACTTCATTTACTATTAAAATGTCTATTAGATTCCAATTATCTATTTCTATACTTTTGAAAGGAGATGGGTTGAACACAATATCATAATTTTTTCTTTCCCTTTTTAACCATTTCATAATAGAACATGGATCTGGTATCTCTTGTTGAAATACAGCCATATGTCTATCCTCATTATTATTTTTCAAAGTTTTTGGAAAGATAGCTTCTAACTGATCGTCATTATATACACTTTCCCCATTGGCACCTGCAGTAATTAATATTCTATTTTGACCTGTCTTTTTTTCTACTAGAATGATGGCAACACCTGTTTTCTCAGTAGGATGTATGACCACTTGTGAGACATCTACATGATGTTCTTGTAAAATATGTATTAATTCAAACCCAAAACTATCCTTTCCAACAGTACCTATCATACGAACGTCATAGAATGAATCAGGTCTTTTCAATTTTGCAATTGCTATAGCTTGATTTAACCCTTTACCCCCTGTATGGGTTTGAAAACTATTTGCACGAATTGTTTCTCCTGGCGCTGGAATCGAGTCTGCATAGGTAACTAAATCATAATTTAATGACCCAACTATAGATATACTCATTTTTAATAAAATATGATTTTGTTTTCTGTTCTTGTCTTTGCTTTTTTGAGATTTTAGGATCAGTCTAAGACAATTACGTGAATGATTCAGTGTTACGAAAAATAAAACATTATTACCTTAATAAATATTCTTATATATAAGTTTTACAACTTATTTTTCAATTATTAATGGGGCCCAACTACTCGATTTATAGATGGTTTGATATCTATTCGCTATTATTCATTCAAATTCTCGAGGTTTTTGTTGCGAAGATCATATAGACTTCCACTAATTTGAAGATTTTACTGTTCTGATTATAAATTTCCCAATTAGGAATGGCAGCCTTTTTGGAGAATATTGAGACTATTTTGGAAAATTCAGAAATATGGAAAATTTTTGGATAAAGAATAATGAGAAAGAGTATATTAGAGACAATCCATTAGAGCTATTCAAGAAGGGTCTATCTTGACAATATGTGTTTTTTATTTAATTATATGCAAGGATATATACAAGTATGTGAACTCATAAATATATCCTGTACTAAACTGGTTTATTTTCCAAAAGACAGGACAACATTAAAAAAAAATTTAGAGATGTCTAATGACCTTGAAAAAACAATTGATATTCATCCAGTGAGTTTCACTCCGGAAGTTTTAGCTCGTATTTCCCCAGAACTATCTTTACAAAAACATCTATCATTAGGTTTCCGTCCATCTGTGAAAGGGTTTGAAGAGTTTAGAGAAATTCAATTGAATGAGGATTTTCTATCTAGATATGGTAAGGAACATAAAGATAACAATATAATTGGTTCTAATGTGTTGAAATGTGGTGATACATTTGTTGTAACTACTATCACTGGTGGTATTATTGAGGATTCCGTAGTATATAAAAATATGGAAAATGAACTTATTGGTGTGGATGATATTAAAAGCACGGATCTGTCTAATTACACATCTATATATCCTGTAGTAGAGGTAGAAAGAGGTAGGGCAGGAGCATGTACTGATGAGGAGATGGCTTTATCACAAAGATTATATGATTACGTGTTATATTCCAAGATATTACCAAAGGAAGCTTTGAAAGTCCAACCAGGCATTAGAATAACAGATAATAATAATGGAAATGCTAAGGTTATATATCCTGACTCATCAGATAATTCAACTCTGCCAGATAATGTATTCCAAATTAGTAAAAAATGGTCATATTTATTGTATGCTAAAATCAAAGTTTTCAGTCGTACTGGACCTGTGTTTGATCTATGCTGGAATTCACTTATGTATGCATTGCAATCTGTTCAATTACCAAGAGCATTTGTAGACGAACGTGCCACTGATCTGAAGATGACTATAAGGACAAAGGGTAGAAATGCTACTATTAGAGAGACATATGAAATTTTATCAGACCCATGCCAACAGTATTCATTGAGACTGCATTCTGAAAATATTGCATATGCTTCAAATTATGGTATCATTAATTTGGATCCAGAAGCTAAAATAACTGAAGAAAACAGTGATGAAGATATTGATATGGATGCTATTGAAAGTGTACTACTTGCTGATCTTGACACTGAAGCTGAAGAAAATAGTGTGAATTCGACTATATCTGTAATATCTAATTCTGAGGGAGGTCTGAAACATGTTAGTATATTTGGCGGTGATGCAAAGATCACACCTGAGATGTTGAAAAAACTTTTAAAATTATCTCAAAAACGGGCCTGTTACTTGGAGGATGAAATAAAATAGTGATATGTATGTGTATAACAATATTTCAATATCATATTATCATTGACATACTATCTTCGATAAAATAGAATAGTACAGATATTTTATGCAACTCTGTAATAGTACACAAGTAATGTAGTGAAATCAAAAGTAAAATTGAACTTAAAAGAAAGAAAGAAAGAAAATTAAGATAAGACGGGACCCATTTGAAGATATTAAATGTCTCTAAAGCAGTTCATATTTCAAGATTTTCTAATGTACAATAGAAACACTGATTTATATACATATATATACGGGTAGAGGTATATAAATTATTTGATATATCTATACAAAATGTTTTTTAGTGATACAGTTGTGTTTCGATAACTTTTGTTGTCAATTACTTTCTTCTTCTAGCTGGAGATGGAGATGGAGTTGGAACTTCGCTTAAATCAACGTTAACATACTCATTAACTTTAGCAGCAACACCGCCATGAGCACGTTTAATAACCCTACTAGTCTTGGTACCTTTACGCTTGTAAACGTTGATGTAAAAACTGATGAATAGTACTAAATAGGATGAAACAATGAAGAACCCAGATGAAGTAGCTGAAGCAGAGCCAACACAGTCACCACAATGTGGTAAGAATGGTGCAAAATTGTGGACTACTTTTTGGTAACAAGCAAAATAGATAAATCCAATATCAAGAATAAATTGAATGATTTGAAATCTTGTAACCCATTCTTTCCACCAAACTCTAATACCTCTTGCAGCTAAGAAATAGTACCAATACATAATGACATGAACGCCTAAATTCAACGATATTACTACCCATGAGATAGAGGTAGTACCAATTAATTGTGTGTAACATAATAAGGCAGTAGCACCATGGTGATATGTATGTAAAAAGGTCAATTTTTTATGCTTTAGAACCAAAAAGAATGTGTCAATGAATTCGATATACTTTACAATATAGTTCATATAGTATAAAGTAACCATTGGTTGTGTCCATGCACCAATATTACAAATACTGTAATAAAGACCATATTTGGCAATCATCGGAACTAATTGTTCAATCATTAAAATTAGAATAATAAAAGAAATAAAAGTTAAATATAAATTATGAATTTGGAAAAGACAATTAAGTTTAAATGGTTGAAAAGGCTTTAATAGTGCTCTACCACCAAAGATAATGATATAATATAAAGCAATGGCGATTGTGACACTACGCAAATCACTTAAAGGCAGTTGCCCTTGAATAAATTCAAATTGACTTGGAATAAATTTACCTCTGGTCAAACAAGTAGAAATTTTATCAAAATTATCCCATAGATTAATATTGAAAAAAGGATGTTCTATAGTAGGAACATAGTCATGTAATTGTGGGTATGCTTCAAACACAGGAGCAACAAATTTTTGAATAATAACCTCCATTATAAGATTTCTTTTTCAATTTATCCACTATATCTAAATAGCTGAATATATGTATCTGTTTACTTGTGTATATATCTAGTTTTATTCTGCTTCAAATCGAAGATTTGACTTTTTTTTTTGGTAACACTTAAAAGAGGGAAGAGGAAAATAACTGGCAGTAGTATTTAGTAGTTTAGAAATTGTGGAAAGGAATTCAAAGTTAGTTTGTAAAGGGGTTGCAGCTGATATACCAAATAATGAAGGAGTAGATTAATAATTTATTTTTTTATTTCAATTTTCAACGTCATCTTTATCGATTTGTTTTCTTTGAGCCTCGAGAAATTTATCAAAAAAAAAAAAGAAAAGAAAAGAAACGAGAAGGAAAAGAAACGAAAAAAAAATAAACAAAAAAACAAAACAAAAAAAATCTCCAAGTAAATCTTTCAAAGGCCGAAAGGCTCGAGAAACACAAGAATACAAAAAACTGTAAACAAAAGAAAAAAAGAGAACAACGTGTGACACGAAATACATAAAACTAAGGCTTTACTATTTTCTTTCCTTGTAAATATAGGGCTTCTTGGTTGGTTGTTTGGTTATTTTGTTTATTTTTGTTTAAGTTGTATACAAATCTGGTTCATCAAGCATGGAGAATGTGCTAACACATACATTACTTGTGTTCTCCAAAAATAGTGAAACAATTCATCTTTATGATACGTCTCAAAGTGTTACTTGCTCTATATGAAATGATCATTACTGTATCATATTGTATTGAATATATAATCTTATATCTATTTTTTTATTTATATAAGTTACAAAAATAATAAGAAATATATATATATAAACACACACTAAAATATATTGTAGTGATAAATGAAGTGTGTGATGAGTTCGTTTCAAAATTAAATTCTGTATTTCATTTTTCCTTATATTCAGGTAAAATTGAAGCAAGAGTCTCTGGGGCAGATGCCACAGCAGCTAGAGCTGCAAGTGGATCATTAGCAAAGTCAGGGATTTGATTTTGCAGTGATGGAACAGTAGTAGTAGGTTGTGTAGAATATATATTGGAACCTACTAGATTGCTAATTGGCTGTAGTGTGATTGTTGGTGATTGGTTATGATGGCTTGCAGTGGTGTTTTGAATTGATGGAAGTTGTGTTTTTGTATTATTTAGGGTAGTTCGTGACATACTTTCATTAGCAGAAGAAGAAGATAGGATCCCTGTACCATAACGCCTTGTGTGTTGAGATATAGGGTTCAATAAAGCAGTAATAGAATTGCGTCTTGACTCAGTAGTTAAAATTGTATCGTTTTCTCTTGATGCAATGTCATGTCTTTGACCATGTAATATGCTATTATTGAGAGTAGAGATATTCTTACCTAGACTAGGTTCTAATGTAGTGGCTATTTGACTATTTGGCATAGTATATCTCTTTGGAAGAACGACATCGTCTCGCTTCTCTGTGTTACCACCCATAAAATCAAAAACTGAAGAGGATAATCGAGGTAATTGGGTTGTCGTGGTTGTATTTGTGCTCGTTGTTTCTTGAGGTGAACTATGGGTATTTTGTTGTGAATTAAGTGAGTAAAAAGAGCCTATGCCCTCATTCCTAGCCATTGAACCAGATTCATTTGTAAGGCAAGGCTTGGTGTTAGGAAAGAGTATTGAAGGTAATCTTGGCTTTGGTAACTCGTCTAGTGGAGAGTTGGAGAATATATCCTTGTTATACTCGGAAAATACAGAAGATCTTCTAGGTGGAATAATTGATGGTGCAGAATTACTCTGTTTATCAAAAAATAGCATAGCAGGTTTCTGTTGAGTTGGTACACCATTGGATATGATCGGAAGATGACTGTTATTAACGTTGTTTGAATTATTACTGTTATTGGTAGTATTTTGTTGCAACATGAATTGAGTTTGTTGTAATGACTTATTATTTTCTCTATCTTTTCTAAAATCTGCTTCTTCTACAATAGTTTTCCATCCATTTTGCGCAGCATTTCTCTGATAATAATTCTTAACCATTGTGGTAGATTTTGTGGTCAAATTCTCAGATATTAATGACCATTGAGAACCATATCTTCTTAGTAAGTCTGGAAATATTTGAGCTTCTCTCACACTCCAATAACTAGTCTTATGATCTGACATATACTTATGTTTCTTTTTGCTAAAATTTTCATTTGATTTAATTGAAATGTCTGAGTTTCTTGCTGTATTCAGACTAACGGTGTCTTCTGTTTTTTTTGACACACCTGGGTTTGAAATACTTCTGTGTTCCATGATCTGAGTAGTGTTTCCTTCAATCTGTTCAACTCTTGAGTCAATAGATTTTTCGTTAAGGATGGAATTTGAATAAGTACGCTTTTTATTTCTATTTTGAAATTCATTATTTTCTAAACTAACTGAAGTAATTTCAGTAGTTGTGTCTTCTGGTTCTTCCAAAGTATCAAATTTCTCTAATGCAGGAACTTCTTTAATAGTTTTCACAGCAGCTGATGCAATTGCAATTACATCCTTATCACCAATATCTTCTGGTTTATTTTTTACAGCATTATTTTGAGATTTTTTACGTTCAGAAACATCATTATCTATTGGTATTGGATTTAGTAATACTTTATCCTGTTGTGCAGAATGTTCATTCACATTATTGGTAACTTCAGAAATCTGAGAACTATCAATAACAGATGTTTTGTCATCCTTAGATTCTTCTGTCTTCATTTTCGTTTCTTCTTTTGAAGATGGACTTTCTAGAGGTTGTTCAGAATTACTTGTAGTCTCCTCTGATACAACATCACTACCATGTATAATACAATTTTGCTCCTTATTAAAAGTTGATGATGAAGTAATTTTAGGTGACCTAGTTTCGAGCTCTTTCTCTTTCTTCTTACGACGTTTGGCGATATTTTCCTTTCTTTTTTTACTTTTTTGTAGCAATAGTTCTTTATAGTTCACATTCTTTTTTGTTCTATAATAATGTAGCACACATTCCTCTGGAGTTCTTAGTCCTCCCATATAATGAGATATTTTACCAAATTTTTTAGGATACATTAAATAACCTTCAGTAAACAGTATATGTTCATGTTCAGTAAAATTATCATCCTTATCTGAAAGTATTCTGGAAGCCCATTTATCTTTATCAGTCACTAAATTATTTACGTTTTGAAATTGCACAACATTTCTTTTAATATGATTTAAATGTAGAGGAGGAATAATTGCAGCTGCCTGAAAATGTTTATACTCTGGATCTATTTGAAGTAATACATTTTCCATTTCTGTATCATCAACAAAATCTGCTCTGTTTCTTCTACGATTAGAAGACATATCGGATAAATCAGGCAATTCAGTCGATTGGTTTGCATATTTGTCATTTTGTTCATGTTCTTTATTCCTTTCTTCTTGAGCTTTCTTATATTCTATCTCTTTTTTTCTTAATTCAGCACTAATTTCATAAAGTTCCTTGTTTTCTTCATCCCATTTTATTTTTAATTCATTTGCCTTCTTCTTTATTATTAGTGATTTAACTACCTCTTTCTTTTTCACAGTCAATAATATTTGTACTAAAATGGGTTTAACTGAGGATAAGTATCGTGTATAGTTAGATGTTATAAAGGGATATTCTTTAAGACTTGAAATTGGCATCTTTAGTAAATATTTTTGGTCTTGGATAATTTTGGATCTAGTTTGGTTTTTCAACGTCCATAATTTCAATTCAGTCTCTTTCATAGGGAAAATACACTCTTGAAGAGGTTTTAATGGTTTAGGTAGAGGTGCTTTCGTTTCTATATAATCTTGTAAAGTTTTAAGAGAAGGCTTTAATAATTGGGAATTGCAAACGTATTCATAATCAGTCTCAGATGGTGGTTGGACAGTTTTTTCTTCTGAAATGTCTTGATCACTTTCTTGATTTATAGATGCATCCTGATCTTCTTTTGTGTGTCCACTCAAAAGAGCAGGTAAGTTTAAGTCTGATGATGTCCACATTGTTTTCAATTGGGGCCTTTCATTTGTTTCTTCATTTTTTATAGTCAAATCGGTCACACTGTTAGATATATTCTTTGTTTGTATTTCATTCTCTGTCGTGTTAGATGAATGTTGATGTGAGATATTTAAATCACTATTTCTTCTAGATAAATCGATTCTTTTATGATCTATGGACAGTTGTTTCTCGACTTCTTTTGTAGTTTGAGCTACTGAATGGATTAAACTAGGAGGGTCGATCTTATTAATAGAATTACGTCTTTCCTGTTTGAGCTTTGAATCATTTGTAATAGTTCTGTTTGTATCAAAGGTTTCAGACTTAGACTTTTCTTGCTTTAATGACTCTGTTTTTTGATTTTCTTTACTTTTAGATACTTCCGACAAATCCACATTTGGATTATATCTACTTAAAGGTGGAGTAGCAGAGTTTGTGTCCCTTTCTAAACCTAATTTTTCACTTCCTCTTTGACTTATATTGCTCTTTGCAGTAAATATATCTTCATGAAAATATTTTGAATGATACATTGTTCCATTTATAGTTCTAGTACCGTGCCATTGAGTACTGGGTTCATTGAGACAATTTGGGGTATTTTTATTATCATGAATTGAGGAAGAATCTTTATTATATTTTGGAATATTACGAGGAAACTCGTCTTTAGTATAATTATTAGTAGGGGTTGTTGTGGTTGTAGGACCACTGCTACTAGTAGTATTATTAGTAGTAGAATAAAAGTCTCTTGAAGCTAATGGTATACTATTTACTGAAGATCCAGCTGATCTTGGACGATACCTACTACCTATGTAATTATTAGCTGAAGTAGATGGATATGCATGATACGATGAAGTATTAGGCGTTGAATAGACTGAGTTGTTATATCGACTAGATACTGCTATAGGACTCATTATAGAAGAATTTTTTATAGAAACATTATTACTAGTAGTATTGCCACTATTAGCATTACTACTACTGTTATTATTATTATTATAAGTGAACAAAGAAGTAGCTGATGAATATTTATTTCTTTCAAAACGAGATTTACCAGGTGTAGAAAATTTCAAATCTGTTTCATTATATGAGGAATAATGGTGTTGTTTGCTATTAGTGACACTATTAGTATTATTATTGTTGTTATTATTGTTGTTACTATTGTTGTTTCTATAATGTAATGAAAACTCTCTTCCATGTGTAGATGGTTCTGAATCAGCATTATAACGTGAAATAGGTGTTCTTGTGTTTACATTAGAGGAATTTTGAACGAGTGGGGTTGTTGTTGTTGTTTTTATTGCTCCACTATATCTAGATTGCCTAGGACGTTCAGTTTTGAATGAAGTAGGTTGAGGAGAATCCAATTTTTGAGAAGACAACTTTCGTGTTAGATTTGGCGCAGGTATATTGCTTCCAGAATATCCTATCGATGTACTTGAATTCGGTAGATGTTCCTCTTTAGAATAAAGGGAATTATTATTGATTGTGTTTGAGTTATTGAATGGTTTAGAATATTTGTTATTTACATATGGATGAGCATATCTTCTATTAGGATTACTATTATAATAATACCTTTTTTTGTCACTCATGTGACGGGGTGGAGGCGGGTATCCCATTTTTTGGTTGAAATGGTTATTTTATTTAATTATTTGTTTATTTATTTGAACGTGCCCGTACTCCTTGTTCAGCTTAAGTTTAATATCTTTATTAAATTATAGAAAAGAAAAAAGAAAAGGAAATTAATTCTATAATATTACAGTATTTGTTTTGTTCTATTCTAGAGTGTGGGTCTATATAGATTTAAGAAAACTTAAATTGAATGGCTTGTCGAAATATGATTGAAATAAAACAGAAAATATGTTGATTGGGTAATGTATACACAGAATGATATAAATAAATAATTTCTTGATAAAATGAAAAATAGGTATAGTACACTTTTAGTTTATTAGCATTGGAGGTAAATAGTTATGCAGAAAGAGAAGTACAAAAGGAGAAAGAATGTCCGTGAGAATAATTTGTTCTCCTTTCAACAAAAAAGGTTTGAGCAAACAGATAAATAAGAATGGAAGAAAGAAAAAGAGAAAAACAAGTTGTAATTTCTCTACTTCAATCATTTCTTGTATTTTTATTTTTCTTTAATTTTTTTTTTTTTAGTTTTTTTTTCTTTTTGTAGTATTTCAATAATTTTACTTTCTAATTTTTAATTTTTTCAATTTTTTTGGGTTTTTGTACATATGTGAGATCGTGGAAAACGATATAGTAATCCAAATTAGGGGAGTTGCTTTTTTTTCAGAAATTTTTAGTTTAATTTTTATTTTTTTTTGTTTCTTTTTTTTTCCGTTTTTGGTAACAGAAAAATGACTCGGAGAAACCCGAAGATGAGCCCTAAACAGAAACTTCAGTGAGATCAAACATGTGAAAAATATAACCTACATATAGAGAAATACATAAATAGATATATAGATGAACTGGGATGGATATCTAGTGTATTGACCTTCTAAATTTGTTGTTTGGTCACTGTATTATTTCATCTTGGGCATATACGTTTCTAATTGTCCATTTTCATAACCCATGACGATTTGTAGTTTCTCTTGTTTTTCTGATAAAAAAAAAAACAGCTCTGAGACATGATAATTTAGAAATACAAGATGCATTAGTATTATTATTGTTGCTACTAATATCATTATGTGTAGCAATATTGGTAGTAGAAATAGTAGTATTACCATCTAGAGTTGGTATTATATTTTTAACCTCCCATGATTTCTCATTCAAATATAACTGATGGATTGACATACAACCACTGGAATAACCGATAATGTAGTAATCCATATCTTTCACGTATTGATGTTTCATGGTTGTAAAAAATTCTAGTGACTTTAATGTAACAATATCATTGATATATTCATGCAATTGGATCTCCAAATAGAATAACCCATTGAAGGTGAATATTTTCAAGAAGTTATCCGATGTAATAACTGCAACATTTCCTGATTGTGGAGACACAGTTATAAATTTCCCCTTATTTGTAAAACACCTGATAAGTTTATACGTTTTCATATCCCAACTATAAACATAGCCAGACTTATCTAATGTGATCAAGACATTAGTGTCCAAATATGATTCAATATCTATAATCGTATCTAGATGTCCAAAGAGCATACTTATTTCATCAAGTATAATTGCATTGTTTTCCTTCTTATATTCCCACAACTTAATTAATCCATTAGAATCCCCAGTGAGAAATTTGGTATCTTTCCATCTCTTTAAAACTGTAATCTTGCAATTATGTAAATTTTGGAAAATATGACCATTAATATTAAGAGTATCATTTGAAGTTAGTTTCATCTTAACCAGTCCAATAGTAGGCTCGACACATTCCATATTGAAGAATGGATACCCATACCAATTGTAATCACCATTGTCATCTAACATACATTTAATATAACAGATCTTATCAGGTGTGGCCTGTCGAGTTTCTGTTAGAACAAAATTTTCATTAAAGAATTTTGATAATGATATTGAACAATTTTGATTCTCTTCACATATTCTTTTCGGATGTTTCTTCTTAAATAATTGTAATGGGATTTGACCAAAATTATATATAATCATAGTTGCTATTTGTTTTTCATTTTCATCCGTAATATGATCTAAATTGACTGCTCCTTGATAACTTAATTGATTAAAAACATTGAAGGAATTTATTGCATCCTGGCCTCTCTGTTTGTACCCAAATATTAAATCTATCCATTCATTCAAATGTTCAGATACATATTTACTCTCTAATGCATCTCTATTCTTTTGTATAAAGATCTTTGGATCATTATTTGCCCAGTAAGGTAATGCAACATTGTTTATAATGTTTCCATTTTGATCTTTACCAAGTTTATAATCATTGATATTTATAAGAAATTCGGGCAAATAGAAAAATTCAGGTATTAATTCTCTCACGTCTGTGATATTCTCAATAGCAGCAGAGGACCAAGTTCTTTCAATTGAATTGAATAATCTATCGGCATGGCCAAATTTCCCATCTTGTAATAAAAGAAAAGAATCAGTGAATGGGTTGACCCTCATTAAATATGAGGAGACAATCATTGCTGAGGAATAATGTGTGCCGTAATGGAATGGTTTCATTTCATTATTATTATTATTATTTAATTGTTTCATGGTTTCATATCTTTCTACAATCTTCCTTAATCTTTCTTGATCCTGTGCACCCATAGGTTTAGATAGATCACGAAACGATTTAGGGTCATTTAAATTTAATACCTCACTTGTATAATCTGCTATTACCCAGGGAAAGATAGGATACTGTGTGATATCGTTGAATGATCTTCCAGCTAAACTATTTAAAGTCATCAAATAATAAAAATTTGAAATTTTACCGTTCTTCCATAGTTGTGTAATTGTAAGATGATCACCTGCAGTTATGTGAATACTTGATAAGAGGTTAGAAAGTCTATTTTTATTATTATTATTATTATCTTGGTGATTGTATTTGTTGTTACTGTTTAAAATGTGATAAATTGAATTTCTGAGGGATTTATTATTGAAATTGAAAAAATAACTACATTTATTGGTGAACGTAACCTCTAACGCAACATCTCGTAATAGAAAAGGTTTTTTAAAAAGCTCAGCAATGTTATTTACATACCAACTATAAATAGAATCTGAAAAATTTGTAGTTTTGTGTGATTCATAATCAGATAACTTTCCGGATAAGTCAAGATTAACAGGGTCTCTTAATTTTTTAGATACTAGATCTATACTCAAAATAATCTTTTTAGATGAATCATAGTAAAAATTAGGTATGAAATATAATTTAATCTTACCAATAACTAAAATTCCTTCAATGATATTTAAATTTACAATCATTGAACAATTACATATATGTTTGATTGTATCATTTCCATCTATCAGATATCGAACCCTTGAATTTTCATTTAGTAAATCTAATTTCAACGATTCGGTTTCAGACATAGTATAGTCGTCAGCTTTACTATATGGTATATCACTATCAACTCTATTTGAATCTTTATCATTAGTAGGAGTTGGAATAGAGGTTGTATTTGGGGACATAATGCTATGAAATCATTAAGGCATGCAAATACAAGGGACAGGAGATATTTGGAATAATAATTAATTTCAAATGCATTGTTTATCACTGTCTACAGTTTTAATACTATACTAAGTGTAAAAAGGCACATAACATGGAGGTAAAAGCATCATATATTTAATAGAGTAGAATTCGTGTTTAGGCAGCAGGGAAGGGAATACCTTGCTAGAAGGATCGACATATGGAAATAATCTGTTCATTCAGTCATTCCTTCTATCAACAAAGAGTATTATTTTAGTTATTTGCAGTTGGAAAGGTTTTCTATTTTTCAATTAATGTAGAATATCATTGACAACGAAATGCATTATCACATTAATCAAGAGAAAAGTATTTATAGATGTATCAAATTGGTGTTATTTAATAGTTCAACAGTGTTGTTTTAGCAATCAAGATGTGTGAGTTATGAACAAATGAAGGGCAGATTAAGAAATATTTTATTTGCAAATAGACTGATTTATTTTTTTTTTCTTGCTCTTTTTTTTGTTTATTTCGTCAGATCATCTAAGGGCATCAATTAGGGGAAGATCTGTTGAGAAGATTTATACAGAGACTCTGGAAAATATATAATTGATAAGATAAAGATAAGTTACACATATTTTGAGAGATAATTTTATATAATAAGATCAATGTTTGACATCGTTTGTAGTTGTATAAAATTGTTACAGTGCTAAACTTTGTTTGGGAAGAAGTTATGTCTATTCTTGCAGTTCTTTAGAATTTTGATTGTTTTTTTATAACTTCATATTAAGTTCTTTTATTTATTATATGTATAGAGAAAGTGTGTTACTTATAAATATTTATCGTTTATCATTCCACAATATCTGTTCCTAGGTGTAATTATTAAAATGATACAAAAATATTAAAAATAAATAAATAAATAAATAAATAAATAATTTTAAGTGTATTACAAACTAATGGATGTATTAATAACAATTATGCCGTTCATTGAGATATAATAATCTACAAAAATCCATCTCCAAGGATTTCCTCATTATTTATCTTTTTTTTTTTTTTTTTTTTAATTGCCAACATTATATATTTCTTTGAAATACTTTCCTCTGGTGATGCTTAACAACAATATAGAATTGTACAACACATATAACGAGTTAGAATTCCATTTTAACGTTACATCACTAGATGTATATATAAATACTAAACTAACGACAACAAAGCATTAGAACACAGAAAATACAATTGTGCGTTGATTATAAATCGAACCACAGAACCTTTCAATCTTTTTTGCTTTCCGAGAGAGACAAAAAAAAAACGCGAAAGTAGTATTTATCATTTTGCATCTCTTGATTTTATCGTTTGCAACACAGACATAATAAACATAACAAATTGCAACAATTTAATGATAAAAGCTTATTAATATATGATAAACACATTACTATATCTTCCTCAATTCAAATATCTTAGATACTATATAACTCAATCTGCTATTACACACTACCCAAATCCACACAGTTATCCATACAATAATAACACCTAAATATATATATGTTAATATATTGATATATTTATCATTATCCGTCTATTTATTTGATTTTTGCTATACAGATGCCGACATTTTTATTGAGAAATTTCTTAAGGTTATTCCAAAGGAAATCTAAATTTCTTATTATTCCAATAATTTTTATAACAATCTTATTATATCTATTTTTTTCACTCCCTAATATTTCATCATCATCATCATCACCATCGTCATCATATAATTACAATAATATAATCAATCCACAACATTGGATAGAATCATTTGACTCGACTATATCAAGTGATTTACCTGTATTAAATGATTTGCCTAAATCAAGTGAGCTGCCTGAACCAAATGATTTATCTGATCTAAATTTAAAACAATTCTACAGTTCTTTAATGGAGACTTTAATAGAACTGTCACCAGAGGGAGAATGTGGCAAAAACTATAACAGTAATTGTAAGTTGGAAGGCGCTTTAGGTGGTGATCCAAGTGGTGATGATTACAAGAACTGGTTCAAAGCTACCTATGACAATTTGTCTGAATGCCTGATGTTAACTGATTACCAAATTACTATGTTACGTAACAAACACTCTATGGTCACTGACTTTATCAATCAAATAACTCTACCTAATAATGCTATAGGCGGTAAGGGGATCGTTATTGTTGGTGGTGGGAAATATTCTTTATTAGCTGCAATGAATATCGAAGTTTTAAGATATTTTAACACAACTTTGCCCGTTGAAATCTTTATCCCACCTGGTGAAAATGATCCTAGTTTCTGCCAAAATTATTTACCTAAATTAAATGCAAAATGTACGCAAGTCGAAGATATCTTCAATGAAGCTACTATCCAGAATGTTCATTTTAAAGGGTATCAGTATAAATCATTGGCTTTATTATCCTCAAAATTTAAAGATATTTTATTCTTAGATGCTGATAATTTCCCAATTAAAAATTTAGATTCTATCTTCGATGATATCGCATATAAAGCTAATGGTATGATTCTTTGGCCCGATTTCTGGAGAAGAACAGACTCACCAAGATATTATGATATAGCCAAGATCAAATATAATAGAGATAAAAGAGTTAGAAATTTGATTGACGATCTTACCCCAGTAGAAGTTTACACTGAAAATTTGAATGATATGAAAAACGTTCCATTCCATGATCTGGAAGGTACAATTCCCGATCTTTCCACAGAATCCGGTCAATTTTTAATAAATAAATCAATTCATTGGAAAACCATAGCTCTATCGCTTTATTATAATTTAAATGGTCCAAATTGGTACTATCCAATTTTTACACAGGGTGGCCCTGGTGAAGGTGATAAAGAAACTTTTATTTCTGCTGCTACTGTGTTTGAATTACCATATTATCAAACTAGAAGGAAACCTGCAATCGGTGGTTACCATCATGATGGATTCCATGGTGTTTGTATGTTACAAGAAGATTTCAGAATAGATTTCCAAAACTATCTAATGGCTAGAAAAGAATTGAATGATAAATATAAGAATTTCGAAACGCACACTTTTACTAATCAAAGCCATAATGTTTTAAAACATTTCTATGAAACTTATTTCACCTACGATGAACCGGATGTTATGTTTGTCCATTTCAATTTCCCTAAACTAGACCCTGTAGAATTATCAAAGGATCACAGATTCATACTAAAAAATGGTGAACAACTTAGAAGTATTTCTGATTTGAAACCTCTTAGATATTTCGATTTGGAATTGAATGTCAATCAGAAATTGAAAGAGGTTGTATGTGATATGGATAACAGATTTGTTTACATACTTAAAAGTTTTGAGAATCCAGAGACTACTAAGGAAACAGTCTGTAATTATATTGAGAAAAGAATTAAATTCTTATCTGAAACACATTTTGAAGCCACCACCTCTAAATAAGATTTCTCTACCTTTCCTTTTTTTTTTTACTTATTAACATCTTATTTATTTTGGTTGTGTTTTTATTTATTTACATATCACTATAACACAAATTACATATTTATATTATGTTATAAAGAGTTACTGTCATTAAATATTTTGTATAATCGTTTATTATCCTCACAGTTTTTTCCTTCTGGAATTGAAGATATATAGATAAATTATTAATCTACCAAGGAACAATCTTGTTTCTCATTCTTTCTGAATTTTCTTCATTACTGATTGTCAAATTATTTGATATTTTTTTATTCTTTACATCATGAAGATGTCTTATTTCAGAATTTATCTGGATTTTTTTATATTCTTGATTTTTCTCATGCTCTTGTATTTTTATTAAATAACTGTTAATTTTTTTCACTATGATATCATTAATAATCTTTGTCTTTCTTCTAACACATTCAGACAAAGATATATTTAATTTTTCACCCTCTAACCTATTGAAGTTTGCATAACGATATTTTCTTTCAAATATAATTTCATTTAAATTATCTTTAATAATCGGTTTTGCATATAGCCATCTATTTGCACATTTATTAACTTTCTTTTGATAGAAGGATATTGTACAACCATTTAAAATTGAATCAGTTATAGTGTTTACGCTACCTAAAATCACTTCATCATTTGATGATAAAAATTGTTTCATATAAATCCTCAAAGACTCACAATTTTGATAAGGTTCAACGATGAGGTCCTCAAGGTTTTCATAATTAAACATCACCAGGGCTCTGATTGCTGGTATCAACATTCTTGAAGTTTTTCCCAAACAAAGGCGATACATTAATGTAAATAACAGGTATTGTGTTACATCATGAATATTCTTGTGTGAGTTGAGACTGTATATTGATGACTGATATTTTACCAAAGCTGAATCAAATTCTTCACAATCAGAACTAATCCAATTATTGATATCATTATTAAGTACCATCCTACAATAATCTTTTGAAAAATTAGATAATAACATATAATATTTGGAAAAGAGGCGTGAAAATGTTGGAGTCATTGATAAGACAACTTCCCCACAAATGAATAAAAGTTCGTAGACCTGTCTTAAAGTAGAGGTATTATACGTCATTAAAGCAAAGTAATCTTTTAATTCATTTAACAAATCAAATATATTTTTAATCATCAGTGTGTTCTGTTTTAGTTCAGATATCAAAGTTGACTCATTGTCCAGTAGCTTGATCAAAATATCAGGTAAAATAGTTTCAACAAATATTAAATCAACATAATTACAATTTTCTATGTGATAAGTTTTTAAATAATTATCATCAAAATATGACTCATAACCATATAGATTACTCAATTGTATACCTGCATTTTGTTTAACTTTTATAACCTCTATAATTATATTTGAAAGAAAGTTAGCTAAAATTTTGGATATACCTTGATAAGTTTCAGAATTATCCATATTATGTAGTGTAAATAACAAATTTGACAGATGTGATAATAAGTTTAAATTATTAATAATTATATTTTTAAAATCATTACTGGTGTTAACTATTTCCTGAACAAATATACTAAGAAGTTTTTGAAGATTTTTCTCAGATGTTATTTGTGAAAAATTGTTGACCATCCATTCTACAATATCTATACTTAAACACACAAAAGGCAAACGACTTTCAAAATTACAAAATTGAAAATCATGAATATTTTCAATGTCTAATGAGTTACAGATATCCCTGTTAGTACTAAAATTAATTATTATTGGCAATATATCAAACAGGCAATCAATTTGGCATTGAGTTAGAATACTGAATAATAATTTGATTCCATCTTGTATCAAAAATTTTTTATAGAGCTGTTCATTGATAGAAAAATGCTGAAATAGTAATTTTATAAGTACAGTAATTCCCAAAAGTTTCTGACTCATAAGACTTGTTAAATATAGCAACAAATTAGCAGAATGTAAATTGAAAAACTTGTAATCCTTAATGGTCTCCATATAGTTTAGAACCTGATTTAAGACATCAATAAACAGTTGAATATTGTATAACTTGTCATTTTCTAAAGATACTATAATTATCTGCCAGATAAGATTATAATTCACTCGACTAGAATCATTAATAATCAAAATATACAGAGTGGATATTATTGAATCAGTAAGCTTCTTAAATATTTCATTTTCATTACCATATAAATAACAGCAAATTGTGGTGAAGGCATCTATTTTCTTTAGTTCAATACCATTGTATTCGCGATATTTGTTAATTTCTTGAAGCATTGATAAATGGAAAAATATATACCTAACTAATTCAATCTTTTTATTATTCTGAACCGTGTGTGGATAGATCCACAGATCAAAATTAATAATCAAATGTTTATAAGCATTTGAATTCTTTAACATAGATATCTTCATATTCTCAGTATTCCATCCGCAAAATTGCAAAAATAAGTTAAGGAATTCAAAGGACAATCCTCTTTGATAATTCTTAACATATACTTGATAAAGTATATGAGCCAAAAGATCAAATCCCACCGACTTTTGGAAAAATAATAAAAGTGTTGGATCATTGCAAAGATCAAAGATTAGCGAAGTGTATTGGAATATAATGTCTGGAGATGTGGCCGACTGCATTTGATAGATAATAATATTAAAAATGTTTATAGTAATTAGCTTTGACTGAATATTTTCTGTATACAAAAAATAACATTTATTTGAACTTGATTCATGCCCGTAATTGAAATTCAGTTGAAATTGACAACTATCTTTTCTAAACTTTTGAATAGTATCTTCTAAATCATAATGAAGAGCAAGGTTTTGCAAAGTTAAGTTTTTAAGATGTTGTTGAAACTCTTTAAATACAAGACACGTAGATTCTGTCATATAATATAGTGCTTCCAAATAACCTTCTGGGAAATTTCTCAGGAGACCCCAGTAATAATCATTAGAACTAATTTGAGGTTTATAAGTGGGACCCAATGTATACATTACCTTTACCATATCTATAGACATTTCAAGGGACCATATATTCAATGAATATAACTTCAACGAACAAATAAAAGAACCTATTTCAACATAAGTTATTTTGGGTCTTTCACTGCAATATATGGTAAAACACTGTTTTAGTTCATCGTTAACATATAGTATCCACTCGCCCGTACTGCAGATATAGGATAAAGATATTTGGTATAAAAGATGTGATTCAAACTCAAAATTATCAAAGAGACCAAGAATAAACTCTTGGTTGCAAAGACAAAGATTACCATGGTGAATTTCAATAATTAGATCTGTACCTAATGTTAATATTCTCTGATGTGTTGTATCATTCAATTCGACCCATAACTGAATTGTCATATCTTTCTTTTGAAGCTCCGCCTCTATCTCAAATTTCATATGATGATAATAATTTTCAAAAATTATCTGATTTACAAGTGATAAATTATTGAAATGATCACATATATTATCAAAAATCATAAATGCCAAATTAGAAGGTAATAAATAAACAATATCCATAATATCTCTGGTGGAACAAGTAACAGAGAGGAGCATGCTATATAGTTTTATCAAATTCTTGATCGGTATAGGTACAGAGTCCACACTATCACCAACAAATCCAGAATCAAAAATACATTTTTGTAAGGTAGTTCTAAGTTCAGTAGAAGCAGCTAATTTTTGAAGGTTAATAACACTTATTTCACAAAATGACAAAATGAATTGACTTATAAGAATATCTTCAATGTTATTTTTTATATGAACACCGTCAATTAATTTTAAAGAATCAAACAGAACTCGCCAATTATTAAAATCTGACATTATAAAATTGTCTGTCTCATAAAATATATCAAAATATTTTGCTATCCATACTTCCACATACTCTTTAATAGAACCAGAATTACATATTTTATCATATTTTGTTAACAATTCAATAAATAAAACATCTATAGCTGATCTATTTTTATTATCAGAAATAGTTTCTAGATTAAGTATATTTTTCAATACATTTACACGTCCATTTATTAACGATGACATAACTTACATCCTCTGCTATAATGCTAGAATTAAATTATAGAATGTTACCGAAAAGTTCTGACGTTTCACTTTTAGTAATGTCTATACAGTTTCTTTCTTTCTCTTTCCCTTTTTTTATTTTTTTTTTCTCACTGAGGCTTTAAAGTTCTTCGATATATTTTCTATCTTCATAGACACATTTCTTCTCATTTGTTTCAAAGTAATTGATGGTACAGGCATATATATGTATGTGTGTATATGTGTGTTTCAATGGAAGCAGGGCTCTTCTTCTAAGTCAACCGCTTTTATTATAAACCTTGAAACGTCATATAGCACAGCCTTTTCAATATTCAATTATTTCCATAACAATCAATAAATTATCCAGGACTATCTCTATGTCCATTTATTATGGAAGCAAAGGATGTCACTTTAAAATGTGTAATGCGCGGAGATTGTGTTTTTTAGAAAAAGGTTATAAATTTAAAGATTTCCAATTTAGGAAATACTTTTTGGAATTGTTGTGTTTCTCTTTTTGAAAAACGCATTCATTTTTTTTTAGAAAAAATAAAAACGGTTTGTGTCTGAATAGCGAGGTTCTTGTAAGCAGTGAGGCTTCAACTTAGAGGGACCGAGGGGTCATAGGACGAAATGCCACATATGGCACTATTTTTTTTTTTTCCTGTTCAACTGCTGTGATGGTGGTAGTGGTAAAATACCTGTTCTACCAGCAAACGCATTATCAATCTTTCCTTGAGTTTATTACACGGGACTTGTAATTTCGTAACCTTTTCTACTTTCCAGTGCAAAGTGAAGGAAGGAGAATCTGCACTAATAGGGTTAGTGGCTTCAGCAAGGAAGGGAGAGACAGGGGAACCCGTAGGAGGGAGCGATTCACTTTAATCTATGTGTAACTAACTACCTAGATAGTCTTAATCTCTTGAATTGAGGGAATACAGTATACACCCTCCTTCTAGCAATACGTTGGTAACTTGTAATAGGCTTGAAAACTCCTTCGCTATAATGGGAATTCATATGTGAAAGTAGTTTTAAAAAATTCAACGTACTATATTTCACCGCTTGTAAGCTCAAAGGCGGAAGAGAACCATACACAAAAGATACAACGATGGCTGTATGTACATGATAGGACATTATCCAGTTATTTTCTTTATTTTCGTATATCTGTATGCTTTGCTTTACAAACTAGGGAAAGATGAACGAAATGAAGGGTAGGAATATCATATAGACTCATAGCTGTTTTATAATATTTGCCTAATAATGTCAAGAACTGAACGAGATATCTTTTTTCGTTATTATTTATTTATATCTGTAAATCATAGAGAGTATAGAGTTAAATGCATATGAGATAAAATACTTAGTTGAAACGTTTTTTGCAAGATGGAAGAAAAAACAGTTATTCTGTATGTAGTAGAAATTAGGAAGTGGTTCTTTATTTAGATACCGTCACCAAGACTCTGAGGAAAAGCGACATAACAGTTCTTCTTACTAATGCCAAGAGAAAATAACTATACGAATCAAAAGATATTACTCAAGGACCTAATACTAACATACATCTCTTTTATTTTGGTATTCTTAATGTCGATTGAAATTGTATCTACAAATTGTTATCATTAATATGATGATATATTGACACTTTTGATATCCCTTTTATCTATTATTTTTGTTGTTGTTGTTTTTTTTTTTACAGGCTCAAAAATCTTTCATTATCAAGAAGAAGTTAGCTAAGGCTAAGAAGCAAAACAGACCATTGCCACAATGGATCAGATTAAGAACTAACAACACTGTTCGTTACAACGCCAAGAGAAGAAACTGGAGAAGAACCAAGTTGAACATCTAATCGAACCAATTCTTTACTATTAATATAGTGATGTTTTATTAATCTCTTATATTGTATAATCGTATTTGACTGGTTTGTATAAAATGTGTATCTCTTATTATTAAATATATAAAATTCTCCATTGAGGAAGAAAAGCATTATTTTATTTAGTTTATTTTTTTATGTATAAGACACAAGTGTTTGTGTGTCTGTGTACCAAATTAATTTATTTTATTGTTTATAAGACAAGAGATAGGAGGAAACACTTATATCAAATGATAAGGTAGATGACGGACCAGTTAACACTATATATTATTATAATACTACCATACTGTATAACATTGATTTGATCTTATCTTCTATATTTATGTCTTTCCACATACACGTATCTCATCATATCTATTCTTAGTGTTTTCATTTTATTCTTTTTCGTATTCAAACTATTCAAGTCTATACCACTTGATTGTTTCTTTCTTATACACACAATAACATTTAGCCATTGCTGATCTTTTTGATTTCTATTGTTTTATATTTTTTATTTTAATTTTTTTTTTTATATTGTTTAGAAGTAAACATTTTGAAATTTATAACATCTCCTATATTGTTTATAACGAAAAACTTTAAATTTTTTTTATGATCTTTGTTTTGCAAGATATTTGAAGTGAGTCTGAACCAAAATTTATCATGTATAAAGAATATAGTTGATACTGGCTGTATTAAGTCATTTTTTGGGACACCAACTTTCTTGATCCACGTCTTTTATCGGTTCATATTCTAACTTTTCTATAAAACCGATTTTTTTAGTAGAAAGGTAATGATAAACCCACTCCACATCAAAGGATGGTGGTCAATTTGAATATTGCCCTCTGGAGATTAAAAAGATTAATTAATAAACGTTTTTTACAAATTGTATTAATATCTATTTTTCTTATCACTCTTCTATACCAATTCAATAAGTCTAATTTAACACAAAATACAATATTTATTGACTACACGAAAACGTCTAAGGAATGGATCGCCCATCAAATAGACAATAACTCAAACAATGTTTCAAATTTATCTGAATTCAATCGAAAATTGTTTTCTATCTTATCAGAATTTAAACCTGTTGAACTACCACAAGATGAATCACTTTTTATCAATCAAGAGAAGTGCAAAAAGGGTGAACATACAGTAAATGATGAAGAAGGTTTGGAGACATTGTCTTATAATTCATTAAGCGCATGTTTTAATCTAACACCGGAGTATAAGCAGAATTTAAAAGTAATGCATCAAAATTTTGTTAAAACAATCAAAGAGATTCCAAAGCACATGCCTGAGACTCTTTTTAATAAAGATAAAGGTATAGTCACGGTCGGTGGTGGTAAATACTCCATTATCTTAGTGACTATGTTACCAATTCTAAGAATGAGTGGGAATACATTACCTGTTGAAATTTTTATTCCAATGTCTGATGAAAAGTATGATAAAGATTTTTGTGAAAATTTTGTTCCACAATATAATGCAACATGTGTTTATATGTCGAAGTTTTTATCGGATGAAATTGTACAAGAATTAAATATCTCAGGGTATCAATACAAATTATTAGCTTTATTATTATCGGATTTTAAAAATATTCTATTCTTAGATTCAGATAATTATGCTTTGACTAACATTGATGATATTTTTGATAAGTATATATATAAAGAGACTGGTTTAATCCTTTGGCCGGATCTTTGGAGAAGACAAACATCACCGGATTGGTATGATATTGCAGGCCTTGAGTATAACCTGACTCAAAGAGTCAGATTTTCCTTAGATGATTTAACTCCACCATCCCAGTATATCAACCCGGAAGAAAATTCCCTTGAGTATATCAAAGAACATATTCCATTTCATGATTTAGAAGGGACTTTACCAGATTTGTCATCTGAATCTGGACAACTTCTTATTAATAAAGTCGATCATTTTGATACTTTATTACTAGCTCTATACTATAACATCTATGGACCTTCATGGTATTATACATTATTTAGTGAACATGGAAGCGGTGAAGGTGATAAAGAGACATTTATTGGTGCAGCTTTTTCGCTTCACAAACCTTATTATCAAGTCAAGACTCCTATCACATTCAGTAGCTACATCTCTGATGGATTTAAAGGTGTGGGTTTACTGCAGCATGATTATGCACAAGACTACGAATTATATCAGTTAGCTAAGGAACAGATACAAATGAGTCATTTATCAGACTTTAAATATGATCCTGATTATCATGTTGAAAAATCTTTTGTAGATAAATTTTTTAAGACAAACAAATATGGTAATGATCGTTGTGATGTATTATTTGTTCATGCAAGTTTTTTCAAGTTTAACCCCTTTACTTTATACTACAACAAAGCCTTTTTGGATACTGAAGGTAAGCATGTAAGAGGCTTTAGTAATACACATTTATTTCGTAATTTTCCAGAATTTGAATTAATTAATTTCAAACAAATTAAGGAAATCTTTTGTGATACAGAAACGTTCAAGTTCCCATTCTTAGATATGGAGTATGAAGCAGCAGGTAAAAATAATGGACATTCTGCTGAAACAGAGAAACGAAATATTTGTAAATATATCGATGATCATATTACTTTTTTGGAAACAAATCCTATAAAAACGGAACAATGATCATGAATCAAAAAGAAAAAAAAATAAATAATTAAAAAAATAAAAAACTATAGATAGAATAATTGATCAGATGTAGATTAAATACATTTTAGACATTATATAATTTGTAATCATTAATAAAACTTATGTTTAGAGTATTTTACAAAAAAAAAATAAATCGGGAACGAATTCACTTTAGAAAGACTGAAATATTTACTTGGATAAAATTAAAACAAAGTGATTATCTTAATGCTTGAAACAGTTATATCCTTATTTCCAAGTTTCTTTCCTTATTTTATTCAGCGCGTTTCATAGTAAACTCTAATATCACACAGTTTAATATATTTTAATGTTTCATTATTTATGAAAAATCACACTGTATGAAAAATAAAAAAAAACGCAGAAAAATGAAAAAAGTACAAAAAACCGAGAAAGAAAATCGAATAAGAGAAAGTAAACAGTATAGCCAAAGGGCATCGTGATACTTAATACAGAAACTTAATATAAGCACAGTAGTCAGTATTGTATATATTTGCAAACTACTATTATCTAATAATTTTATAATTGTCAACATTAATCTTTTGTGAATACAAATATAACAATATTAGTAATAAATTAACGGCAATAATAAAAATAAAATGATGAAACAAATATTTTTACGTTCGCAATTACGTTCATTTAGTTCTTCTGCTAGAAATTTAGATTTCTCCAAAATGACTATCATTGGCCGTATAGGGACTGAATTTACAGAATACACCTCTTCCAATGACAAAAGATATGTTAGATACAGTATTGCTTCTCAGCCAAGAAGAGATGGGCCTACCAATTGGTATAATATTACTGTTTTTAATGAAAACCATATTAATTTTTTAACTCAATATGTTAAAAAAGGGTATGTTAAAGTATAATAAAGAAGAAAGAAGAGATTACAATTTTATATATATTTAATTTTTTTTATCTACTGGTGAACTATTTTACTAACGTTTTTTTTTCTTTATTTAACATTAATTTATCACTCCCGCGTATCGTCCTTGTTTTGTTTTTTATTTCTCATTTAATACCTATGGTATAAATGTGTCTGGGTGTGTGAATGTGTGTTTTTATTGTGTTTTTATTTTTGATATAGTGCCTTAGTATATGTGGAAGCAGATGCTGCTAATTATATTACTGAAAGAGAAGATGGTTCCAAGAGAACCTCTTTAAGTTTGATTCAAAAGGAATTCAATTTATTGAAGAATCCAAGATCTGAGGAAGCTCATAATACAGAAAACCATGAATAAAAAAATATGAAATTCAAAGACACTCACTCAATTAAATATTGATATTAGATTTTGTTAATTTTTTTTAATCTCCATCGTTATTCCTCTACCAATTTTACCTTAGCTAATTTGTTACTTTTTAATTACTTTTTAATTACTTTTTAATTCCCTCTTCTTTATATATATATATATTGTGCTATGAAAAAATTATATTATTATTATCATAAATCTTTAAAATTGACCCTGTATTATTAGCTGTTATGTTTGATTTTCTTTTTTTTTCCTTTAATTTTACCTCAAGTTAAATTCTAAGAACTGATAAAGAAGAAGAATTTAAATAATACTAATTATTGATGTATATATATTAACTTATTACTCTTAGTCGTATTCTTGGCATTCTATCATTCAGTATATGTTAGAAAGGTTGGATTATAATATTATATGTGAGATTATTTTTATTTTGTATTTAATAGTCTCCAATCGTTATACAGGATCGTAAAACACTATTCTTCTTCTTGTTGTTTCTAATGTTTTTAGCCAATTCCTTCAAATATTATTATTGCAATTTGCGATATCCTATCGGATTGACAACAATTCCAATATATACAGAGCGGGAAAAAAAATAATAATACTGGACTATAACGAATGTTTAAATGCGGCGCAGCTTATTTTAAATACGGAATAGTACAATCGTATTATAGATTCCGGTAGCAGTAGGTAAAAATAGTATACATATATATACATATATTCATTGATATACTCATACACATATTCCTAAACACATTGGTTATGAATACAGTGTGACCCAGACAAGTATCTCTTTGTAACCTTCCATTATGAAGAACACGGAATTCATCATAAATAATAAAGAGATCATCTCTTCTAAAAATCCTATTAATAAAAGGCGGTTATTATTCAAAATCGATTTATTTGTATTATCATTTGTTTGTTTACAATATTGGATCAATTATGTTGATCGTGTTGGATTTAATAATGCTTATGTTTCTGGTATGAAACAGGATTTAAATATGACTGGTGATGACCTAAACATCACAGCAACGTGCTTTACAATAGGTTACATCATAGGTATGATCCCTCATAATCTTATATTGTTGGTGATTCCTCCCAGAGTTTGGTTAAGTTTTTGCACTTTGTCATGGGGATTGTTAACCTTAGCTATGCATAAAGTTACTTCTGTCAATCAATGTTGTGTAATCAGATTCTTTCAAGCAATTTTTGAAAGTTGTACATTTTCTGGCACCCATTTAATTTTGGGGATGTGGTATAAAGAAAATGAATTACCTATTAGAAGTGCAATCTTCACTAGTAGTGGGCTCATTGGGTCTATGTTTAGTGGATTCATGCAAGTTGGTATACATAGCCGTCTTAATGGCAGAAATGGTTTAGCAGGGTGGAGATGGTTGTTTATTATTGATTGTTGTATCACTGTGCCAATTGCAATATATGGATTTTTATTTTTCCCTGGTGTTCCAGAAGCTACAGAAAATAAGAATAAGTTTTCTATGTGCCATTATATTTTCAATGAGGAAGAGTTACATTATGCAAGAAGAAGATTGCCAGTTCGAGATGAATCTACTAAGTTAGATTGGTCGGTTATTGCAAGAGTGGTAAAACGTTGGCATTGGTGGTTATTTTCGTTGGTATGGATCCTTGGTGGTGAAAATATCAGTTTTGCATCCAATGCTACTTTTGCTCTATGGCTACAGCACCAAGGCTATTCTCTATCTCACCGAAATAATGATCCTTCAGGTATCTATGCCGTAGGTGTAGTATCCACAATATTATCTGCTATATACTTAAGCAAAATTAAAAGAGCAAGACATTGGCATATAGGTGTCATTATCGCAATTATTATGTGTGTGGTAGCTATTATGATTAGAATTGCTCCACTGTCACCTGGAGTTATGTTTACAGCACAATATCTTGGTGGTGTTTCATATGCAGGCCAAGCAGTCTTCTTTCCCTGGGCTAACATCGTTTGTCATGATGATATTCAAGAACGTGCTGTTGTATTAGCTTCTATGAACATGTTTTCAGGTGCTGTCAATGCCTGGTGGTCATTACTTTTTTACGCTGCGTCTATGGTTCCCCAGTTTGAAAGGGGTTGTTACGCTTTAATTGCAACTGCAACATGTAGTGGAATTGTATCTGTAATTATCAGAAACTTGCAAATAAAAGAAAATAATAAGACGAAACAACTTGCATATATAGATGCTAATGATATATTACAAGAAGACGAGGAGGAAGATGACAGTGATATTGCAGAGGGAAACGATTTTGAAAATACAGTCTTTGGAGAAGAAAATATTTTTGCTGGTCAGTCTCGCGACATCACAAATATGGAATTTTCAATTAATGAAGTATCCAGTATGAAATCAAGGCATTATCACCAAAGTAATATTAGAGAATAATCGATTGTATATCTGTAGGCCTTGTTAATATAGTTTTGATAATTATTGGTTTTTGTATTTTTATTTTTTTTTTTTCTTTTCTACATATTTTGTTTATAACTCCTAATCAAAGAATGAAAGAAAACGGATTATTAAAGCGTAGATCTATAATATTATTTTCTATCATGACCCTTTTTCCATCTTGAATTGATAGCTACTATTTAAATGTAGCTGCAATTAGCTTTAACAATATATTACGTAAAAGTAATCGATACCAGTGATTATTTCCGTTTGTCATTTAATTTCTTTCTACTGTATTGAACATTATTTCAAGAATAATATTTTTAGAAGACTCTAATACAAACAATATTGCAACATATTATCATAAAAGTGTTATCAGATTAATCCTTGCCATAAGATGAGAGAAGACAGTTTCTTGTAAAGGTTGAAAATAGTCGTTCAGTCAACAATTTCTTCCCGTTGGAAAAACCTGTTGTTGGTCTTTGTTATAGATACTTGCACGAAGAAAAAGTAAGGCCAGTCATTATCACTATTATTATCCTCTACAATTGACTTCTTGAGGATCGAATTACTATGAAGGATTTCCTCGAGAAAATAAAACCGTGCTAAAGAACCACGAATAATTTGCATTTTTTGAGATCTCGAATCTTTTTTTTTTTACGCGTAACGTGCAGTTAACGGAAAACGAAGAGAAAGGATAGTTTTCAGGAATAGGGTAAAAAGAGGCTATCTTTCGAAATAAAAGAAATACTAAATAATAATCAATTATTAGTATATATGATACTATTCTATTTTTAGTAGCTATAGTATTTTTTAAAATATATCAACAACTATATTTAGAAGTTTCAACAAAATAGTTACTCACTTTTGCCTAATATATATGACATCATGGAAGATATTCTTCTTAATGAAAGAAATAATATAGGGACAATAAGTAAATTACATTCTTTATGCAAGTCTTTTCCATTGGACCCTAAGTCTAGTTTTGATCCTATCTACAAGATCAGTATCAAATTAAAATCGCTTATACAGACGTTGCAAACTTTATATGATAAACATTGCACCCTTTATTCTACATTAGCAAATAATGTTTTGGATAATAGTAATATAGCTATATATAATGACGCTGATTTTTTAGTTCCTTATGAAACTTTTTTTCAAAATGGTATAAGATTAATTTTTAATTCCACAAATTCAACATTTAGGTCACTAGAAGAATCTGATTTTATTAAACTATTTATTTCAATATATTCACATTTAAAAATTTCACTTCAAAACGTTACCGAAGTACAAAAATTGAATCAAGCAGTAAAAAATTTTGAGAATGAGTTTCATCAAGAATTTAGAAAAGCTTACTCTAATTCATATAAAGGTGGTAAAGTAATTGACATTCTATCTTACTCGTCAAATAAAATCCAATATCCTGATATTGAATCAAAAAATATTGTCCAAACTCACTTAGTTAAATTAAACTCTCAGAAATTAGGACTCAAAAAGATGTTAGTGGAAATTGTAGAACTTAATACCAATGAATTAGCGTTTTTTAAAATCGAGTCACATCTTTCAATTACACCTATGAAATGCACTGCACATAATTTATTAAAAGAATTACGTACGGGTAGATTTCAACTATTAAACTTCAATAAATGGTTATTATTTGTGCCGTTAAAGCCAAATGATATAAAGATTTTAGAATATACTAATACTGGATTGAAAATGGAAACGCTGATCGGTAACAATGTTCAGTTATCTATAAATTCAGAAAATTTATTGGAATGGAAGACCATATGGAAGAAAAAGTTCGAACAATATTTTGAAGATAGAAGAGAAAAACCATCACAAAGAAAGAAATCATTGAGGTCAGAGCTATTCTCAAACATCCTTGATGTTAATTCATTTGAGCAAAACAATCAAAATTATATAGAATATAATAAAAACTTGGATCTTAACTCACAAACGTATCACGTTAATAGTTTGATTGATTTAAATCAACCTTGCATTAAAGAGAAATCTATGACAGAAATAGAACATTTAAGCTATGAAAAATTAATGGAATTAAACAATAGTATCCCTATTGAATTATCTCCAGCACCTCAACAGGCCCCGTTATCAAAACAAATAATAAGATCTGTGTCAGATATATGTACTATTGAACAAGTAGACCCTAGAATATCGACTGAGAGTGATACACATGAAATATACAGTATTATTTCCGAGATAGAGGATGCTCATCTTGACGACAACGATAATGATGAAGACAATACTGATATGTTTGATAGTTCTAGTATATTTTATTCAAATATATTAGACTATGAACCAAGACTATTAAAACGAAGATCAAGTTCATTATTAAGTATCTTTAGTTCTAAGAAAAAATCGGATAAAGAACAACCTCAACATACTGGACCTTATTTTTCAAAGTCATTTTCACAATCTTCATTTATGTTTGGCGAGATCAAAAACAGTACACAAGAATTGGTTAAAAAAACATATGTATCTGGCTTGGAGCAAGATGATCTAGTTAATAGTTTAAATTTATTTCATGACCAGCTGATAAACTTATCATATTGGACTAAAGATAATTGTTGGAAAAATATTGGTGATAAAAGTGTTACACTTCAGATTTTACGTTTGCGCAATGGTTCAACAATTATGTGCGCATATAAAGGAGAAGATCATAATAAATGTTATCTTGTTTCTAAAGTTTCTAGTAAAGTAAAAGTGATGCAGACAACTGCACGAGATGTTCAACTAAAATTTAGTAGTAAAGAAGTTATTAGACATTCATTCCCTCATGATATAGATACATTGTTGTTAACAGCCAGATATCATAATACTGAAACACTATTAAATATTTTATCAAAAAGTATTAGGAATAATTTTAAGAACCAACTGCCAAGTTCGGTTACAGAAGAAACGCTATCTACAAAGGCTTCTTCTAATTTAACATCTTCTATATTTTCCTATAAATCTTCTTCATCTTTTTCATCTATTTCTTTGGACAAATTTGGGACAAATGATAGTTCGTATTCCAATTCTCTGAATACGAAGGTTACAAGCACTAAGATCCAGTTACATCTACTACTATCTAACGTTAGAACAAAATATCACAGTCTAGAAAATGGCAAGTTTTGGAAACTACTTGACATAGGAAACACTACAATATATTCTCAAAATATACAGTATATTAACGCTAACTTTCGAGTTGGTGCTACATTTGAATTTGTTGCTTCAAGTGGTACAGTTAAAAGGTTTACTTGTCACATTTCAAATATTCATAGGCTAAAAAAGACTGGAATAGTGATACAAGACGAGAATAATGAATATCATTTATTGGCATTTTCAAATTTAACTATTGCTGACCATGTGTTTAAGTTAATTCATGCAGTACTTTAAACATATGTTGTTAGGATAAATAAACTTAAGAACGAAGAAAAAAGCGTAAGAAATTATAAAGTTTTGAAAAGATGACAACAAAAAAAAAATTTCTTTAGTATATGCTTCTAAACAATCTCAGTAAATATGCCGTTTAAAAAAATATAATAAGATAGATGGTATTATTGACATCTTTTCTGTTTTTTTTTTGATATACAATTTTATTAATAAATAATTGCATGATATTGAACATGTATCTATATTTTGCATATATATTCGATCATTTAAATGCTTCCCTTACCAACATTTATAGCTGCATTGTGTGTATTTACAGAGGTTGTTGCAGAATGAACAATACCAACTTCTGGAGTCAAATAGCCACTAATATTAATAACATACATACTCATCATAAAGACTAATCCATGTAACCCAATACAGTAAAACATAAATATCATTCTAGTAGTTTTATTTTGTAATATAATATTAGCAAAGCTAATGAATAACTTCTCTAGCATAGAAAGTCTTTCTCTTCTATAATAATCAAGCTCCTTCTTTCTGAAAGAGGCTAAAGGATGCAAAGATTCTTCATATGTGTTAGAATATTGTGCCTCGGTGTCTATATTTTGAGATTTCTTCAACACTGGATCTGATGAACCCCTATTGTTATGTGTTGCTGCATAACTCGACAAATAACGGACTCTTTCATATAACTTAGCATTATCTGATTTTAGTTTCATTATTTCATTCTTTAGGTTGGTTTTTTCATGATTGTATTGTCTTAATTGTTTTTCTAATTCAGTATTTTTTGTACGGAATCGATCTCTTTGTTTGGTAATGATTGGTAAAATATTATTAATATTACCACTTGGAACCACTTCACTTTTGCTTTCTTCTGGAATTCCAATAATAGAACTTGTGGGCGACCATTTTCCATTAAAAGTAGCACGATTATTGATCTGTCTTGAAATACCAGACATTATTGAGGCTGTATCATTAAATTTTGGTTCGACAATATCGATTTTTTCTAAATCAGCTTCTAATTTAATGTTTTGTTCTTCCATTTCCTTCAGTTTTCTGGTTAATTCTCTTACTTTATTATCTAATTTGATATTCTGTTCTTTAGTATCATTATATGACACTCTTAATTCACTAAGAGACGATTGTAATTTTTTATTAGCTGCTAATAAAGTATTTCCGACATTATTTGTTTTAGCTTTATCATGGTTGATGCTATCAATATCATTATTGTTATCATTAACATTACTATCTTCTATATCACTACTGGTTCCAAACTCGATTCTTTTCAAGGCATATAATTCATTCTTTATTTCATCATAATCAGCATAAGTTTGTAATTTTCTAGAAGTAGTGTCTAATTCAGATTTGTATGTGGAAACTACTGTTTCCAATTTTTGTAATTTATCCTTTATTTTAGCTATTTTTTTGGAGTGTAACGTTCTCTCCTTTTCTAATGAAGCAGTCAATAAAGCATTTTCTGTTTCTAAATGGTTGATTTTAACATTCTTGGAGTGTAATACCGATCCATTGGCAGTTTCGCTTTCAACACGTTTCAAAGTCCCACTCAGCTCTTCATTTCTTTTCTCTAGCTGGAGTACCCTTGCTTGTGTAGTCTCTAATTCTTGAGCTAATAGATTGAATTCTGAAGAATCTATCTTTGTTTGATTTTTTTCTTCAGTTGTGGATTCAGATCTATCATTTTTATTTTCATCTCTGATTTCATTAGATCCAGACATATCGGTTTGTTTTGATATTTTAGCTTCTAAACTTTTATTACTTTCTTGTAACCTTTCAATCTGGTTTTGTAAGTCTTTTTCTCTATCTTCCCAATGCCTTTGTTTTTCCTTCCAGACAGAATTTAGTTCATCTTCTTTAACAATTAATCTTTTAGATAATGTCACTTCAGAATTTTGTTCAAAATCAAGAAGTTGTTTTTTCAAAGCATCATAATCAGAATATTGATTAAGCTTTTCTTCCAAATCATCAATATGTTCTCTAAGTTTATTTGAATCATTCATTTTACTCAATTCTGCTATAGAATTTTGTAGCAATGGTATAGGATCAGGTGCTTCAGAGAGTTTAGCATATATATTAAATAAAAATTTCTCTGCAGCTCTTGATCTTTGAGTCAAACTATCGATTTCTTGTTGATAATGTTTGATAATTTTATTTATTTGTGCTAATTTCTCACCTGAATCAAGTTTCTTAAACTGTTTTGTTTCAGTAGCTAGATTTTTTCTTGATGCAAGGGATGAAGTTTCCCTATCTTTGATTTCAAGAATATTGTTATCTAAATTCTTTTGCAACGTATTGAAGTCTGCATTAGACCATACGCTTAAAGCATGCTCATATATACTGGTGTTCATTTCTCTTTGTTTATTTTCTTGCTGATATGAACTTAGCAAACACAAATTGCACTGTAGCCAATATCTTACGGTTTGATGAAATTTAGAGAAACTATGTCTTAAACTTCTCGAAGGTTAACAATCATCTTCTTCAATATAATTCAGCATTATCTTGTTTTCTCACATTCCATACGTTGCTTATATTCGTAGCAGAGAGTGAAGGGGGGAACAGGAAAAATATAAAAAAATAAAAAAATTTAGGAAAACTTTAGTGACAGAAGAAGGACACAATTACCTAAAGAGTCCAAAATGACACAAATTATGTTTACCATGTGTAAATAATACACATACACACACATGTACTTAAAATTAGAAATGCAAAGGCTACATAAAAGAGTTAATTTGTATCTACTTTGTTAAAGTATGATTAGGAATCAAAATTCCCCTGTAGTTTGGTACTAAGATGTATTATAAAGAATATGTTATAATTACTTTATTGTTATTTTATTTGTTTTCGCTGAATTTAAAATAATAACATCATTAGCAAGAATACATGTCTTATTATAATATTTTTATATAAATTAATTTTCGTTTGTTTCTGAGGAAAATTTTTGAATTATTGGTGTAGTAAATGGGTTTTCAAGTAAATCTTTCCCTATTTCTTCACTATCTAAGTCTTCCAACTCTTGCATTATATTTCCTTCTAAATTGGGAAATCTCATGTTGTCTCTATTGTTATAATCCTTTGAAATTTCTGTTTCATTTTCCATACGTAAGCTAGGAAATAATATTTGTTCTTCTTTACTAATTTCATCATCTAAATATGGGATATATTCACCATCATCTATGTTAATTTCTTGTTCTAGATATTTTGATTCAAGATCATAACGTTTTTTTTCAAACTTACTATAAAAACGTTCCTCTCTTGTTTCAGGCATATCATAATTTACATAAATTTGTGTATTGGGAATTTTACAACCTAGTGAATTTTCATTCAAGTAGTTTCTATATTCATTGTCACTTCCTTGAAAGGAACTAGTATGAGCCAAGGTATTTGGATTAACCATATAGTTCAACAATTTTCCAATTCTAGTTTCTTTTTTATTTTTATAAAAGTTATTTATGTTGTCTACTATGAATCCCAATCCAATAGTTCGCAGAAAATTAACATACATAGATAAGGCATCAGACCCTAATCCAAACACTAAAAATACTAAATATGATGCTAGGATATAGATCCAAACTGTGTAGAGTGGTTTTCCCAGATCTATCTTAATAATAACATTCCATAACGCACTTGAGTGTATACCCTTAAAACTATAATGGCCTTCCAAATTGTGTGCATTTTGTACAAGTCCATACAGAGATAATGGCAACATGATCAAGATTATAACAAAACAAAGAATCAATAAACGAGCAAATCTAGTTATATTTAATCCTGAATTAGTACAATATAATATATCTTTCACATCTTTCCTTTTTTTATAGAATACAAATAATACTAAAAAGGAATAAAATGCTGCAAAAATTGCCCACAAAACAATCCACAGTTGATATAATAATAAAGTTGGCCATGTGTTGGAAAATGCATTTTGACAACCGTTATATCTTAAGATACTGTATCGAAATACTTGTAGAATATATGATGTTGCCATGACAATGGCTGGGGATAATAAGCATATTAGTAAATCTCTGATTATTTTGCGATAGGAATTCCAATTTTCTAGAACTGTTGTTGCCCTTAAAATAGTATGTAAATTATAAACTATGTCTGTAATGGCACATGGAATACCAACACTTGCACCTGTATCTATCTTTATGGCAATGTCACACCATACTTTTCCATCCCAGGTTGACATAAAATCATTCCCACTCCAAATAGCAGCATTAATAATGTTAATTATGTTAATGATTAATAACCATAATATAAGAATCACTGCCGGAAGATTTCTAGTATGAGCATGCCAAAATAATGGAGGTTGTAACACAATTATTGCAAGTGTGCACAAACTAATAATTGTTGCTTCATAAGACATTTAGCATTAATAACAATTTAAGGTTTTGGCTAGTAGTTTAGTTTACCTGTTTTTTTTATATGTAAATGTTTTCGCAAAGTTAATAATATTTTATAGATCAAGTCTAAAATTTTTTTAAAGTTAAAGTTTCTTTCTTTTCTTGTATTTATATTTTGCAGGAATCTCAACTTTTGATATGTTATTTACACTATTTGTTTTAATATTTGATATTTAAAATAAAGTTTTGAAAGTTCTATAGATTTCATAATGGGATCATACTAATTATTCAAAAGACTTTCCTAATTAGTGTCACAATGAAAATTTTAATGAGGAAAAAAATAAAGTGACACACTTTATAACATAGAACCTCAATCAAGCCAAATTTCAACAGAGAATCGCAGGTAATAAACAATTTGTTAAGCTGCTTAATTGAAGGCACATCAGTCACTATATGGTAACCTAGATTATAATTATGTTTAATTTTGATATAACTTAAAAATCAATAAATAAACAAATGCAAATAGGAAAAAATGTAAATAAAGATATATAAATACATGTATTATAGCGTGCAGTATTAACGAACAAAATAGAACTCGTATTATTTCATTTATTACAATTTAAAATAGATAAAAAGATGCTTACTAGCTGGTTGTCTCTTGTCTGAACATCTATTTCGCGATCTTCATACAATGTTCTAGCTTTCTTCACAGAGTTATTTACGAATTCAATACAATTCATAAACTCAGTAGTAACGTGTCCATACTTCCCATTATTAAAAATCATTCTAATTCTTTGTTTCAGATTTACTTCTGCTTCAGATTTAATGTCTTTTTTCATTATAATTTTTTTAATTTCTCTGGACCGTAGCGAGACATAAAAGGTATTAGAATATAAATCTTTTTGTAAATCTTTCTTCATTGCCGAAATGATGTGTCTTTCAGAATCTGGTGTAATTGGAATTGCTTGAATTTGAAACCAATAATTAAAATGAGTAATATATGATGTATATCTTGGTAATGTTTCTAAAAAGCCATCTCTTTTGGAAGGTGGTTCATAATTTAGTTCTAATACAGCAGCATGTGTGTCTGTGCCCTTGGAAATACTCCCTCCAAAAAGCATATTATTATCATTATCATTATCATAGTAAATTGCGCTGGAGGATATACATATCCTTTCAAATGCATCATCTATAACATTTGATTGACTGATCTTCTGGCAGTCCCTAGTTATGTTAATATTGTTTAGTGGTTTATTCTGCCATAATGGTTTATTATTGATGGTTAAAGATCCACTTTCCATCCTAGGTGATTCTGGAGTTGTTCCAAACCAAGGATATTCATCATACTCACTAATAGAAGGTGACGGTTGTGGTGTTTGATTAGAAGTACTCCCAGTATTGTATAAACGATTAAAATTTTGAAATAATGAAGTCCCGCTTGAACTCCTTTGTACAGTACAATTAATGTTACTATTACTGTTTGAGTTGCTACTATATGGACTACAATAATTATTAATACATCCATTTATATTGGTGTTGTTGTTACAAGTCTGTAAACTGTATGGATTAGATATTATGGAAACTCTCTCCCAAGAGTCATTATTTTTTATAGATGGACTCTGAGATAAGAATCGATGCAATGAAGGCTTCTTGCCAAACCAAGATCCATAAGACCCCGGTTGGCTCGATATTGAGGTAGACAGGTATCGAAGTGAACTGCTTCCACTGTTGAATGATGATGGTTGAATAACTTCAGCTATAGAATCATCTGATGACAAAGATGTAGACCGAAAACTACTGGATTTTTTTTGGGGGATTTCCCAACCCTTTTTTGAATCATAAAAAATTTGTGAAGAGGGCGAGTTAATTAGAATATTTGAGATTGAATCTGTTTCCTTGGTAGGAGTGAGACTACTTTTATCTATATTGTGTTCTTTATTTTTACGAGATTTATTATTGTAAGTCAAAATTTTATCTATAGTTACTGTATCTTCAATATTTTCTTCCTTTATCGGGTTAGTTGGTTTGCTAATATTATTATTATTAATATTTTTATCAGGATGTGGTTTATTGAAAAGGTCTAAAGATCCTCTAAATCTTGGTTCCAACAGGTTTGCAAGTATGAATACTAATTTATTAGCCACTAAGGGATTACCAGATAAAAGCACCAATCTTGTAGACTTGTTTTCTATCAGAAAATCTTTAACATCTAACAATATTGTAGCTATTAATGTGGACAAAAAATTTAACTTAGGACCGTCTTTAATTTCTATCCAATTAAAAACCTCCTTAAACCAAGTATTCACAAACTCCGGGCAAATTTCTGGGTATATAAATAATCTGGGTATTTCAGAAAATGCTTTAAAACAAGGTATCATTCTTCTTTGCAAATCGTGAACAATTGTGTCTACAACTTTTGGGAAATGGGAATTATAATCTGGTGGTAAAAGTCCAACGTTATAGTTAGTTATTGTATTATCAATTACAATTTTTTCTAATTGTAAAATGGTTAAACTTTGGGTTAAATCTAACCATTGTTTGATATCACTCCAACATTCAGTGATTACTGATAATAAAATTTTTGGGATACATAACGATATCGAAAATCTATTCGGTATTGTCTTAAAATGAAAGATTTTAGTTATTAAAATAAATTCCGAATTAGGGATCACTCTAAACTTTTCATTATCTTTTAGAGAATCATTAGTTCTTACCATGGAGCCAAAAGTGTATTGTTTTAATTCATTTGGTCTAATTTTTTCAATATCAGAACCACGAGGAAAACTATAATCTAAAGAGACCTTGTAGTTGTTTCTACATGCAATTTGTCCGGTTTCTTCAGCTATAAGAATCCTAAAAGCGTAATTTTTATCTTTTATAGTAGCCATCTGGGTAGTGTCTGTAGTATTGGAATAAAGTACATTTTTCGTGCCGAATAAACAATATTTTAAATCATCAGAGATATGATCTAATATAGGTGGATTAGTGATATGGTGTGAGTGATGAAAATATTTCTTTTGTTGAGAGTGAGATATGTCGTCAAGATTGGAGCCTAGAAATGCACCAGTAGCGCTTTTCGCTACTACCGTAGTAGGTTTTAGATGGTGGTTGTTTGATGAATAATTATTAAAATTTTGGAAAACTTTTGAGCTCGTTGATGCAAAATCATTATCTGATATAAAATTATCTTTAACTGATGTCACAGAAATAGAATAGTTATTATTTGCTTCATTAAAATCATTCTTACTCTTATTATTATTATTTTGGTTCCTTCTATTATTTTTATTGAATAAATTTCCTAACATATTTTAAGTAAAAAAAGAGAGTTGGCAAAAAATAATATTATTACTATTGCTGTTTAATTGAGTGTCAACATACAAAAAAAAAAGGGACACAAATGTATAACGATAGGTTGCAATTACTATTATAATGAATTATTCTTTCTACCAACCACTAGAATATTTAATAGATATCTAAGACTGCATATGTGACTAAATCTAATATTCTGAGTGTGTCTCTTCTTCTTTTTCTTCTGTTTTTTTGGTTCAGTTTATAATATAGAGGATATTATTGGGTATACTTAAGAATAAAAATAAATAAAAAGGAAGTAAACTATAAAATTAATAGTAATATTGAAGAAATGGAATGTAAATGTATATGTGTAACAATATCGTAATAGGGTGCAATATCGAATAGAATTTAATCAAATATCATTAATTAGATATTATGTCCACTGATTATCACTTTTAATACCGCACTATATATATATATATATATATGTACGTATGTATGTATATCTTTATAGTAAATCACTTCTCGCACGAGGTATATTATTATTGTTTACCACTATACTCTTATAGTAAATATTCTATTAAATGGATCTATTTATACGAATATGAAGCATGGCATTGGTCCTTGAATGAGACATCAACATACATGAATCAAATAACTTACTAGGATTTATATATTTTTAATTGGTGTTTATTCCTTATCGGTTTCTATTTTTAGAGATAAAGTATATCAAAAATGCAGATGATTGAAGGGGAGAAAGACAAACGAAAAGCATTGGGATTTTTCCTCTATTTCCGTTAAAACCCTAATACAATTTAGGTTTATTTCTTGACATATTTGACTTTGGACAGTAAACCCTATATTTTTTTACGATTGGAATAAGGGTTTTCCTAAAATTTTTTTTTTTGTATTTAGGAAGAAGAAAAAATTAAAAAATAAAAAAAAAAAAAAGAAGAAAAGGAGACCTGCAAAAGATTCACAGATACATAACCTTCACAGTTAAATGCAGCAAAGAGAGGATAAAGGCAAAGAATAAAAGATACTTTGGCAGTGCAGTTCTCCTTTGAAACAAGGAAAAGATCTGGATCGAATGTCAAAAATAATATAAAGTACGAATACTATAAAGAGCAATAACCGTTTGTATTGCAGTCTATATGAGCATTTAGATTTGCATATTAAAGTAATTAATAAGCTGATAATTATAAATTTGGTTGAGATAAGTATATATCTATACTTTAAACATAAACTGCATCTGTGGTGAAATTCTGTTTTGGCTTTTATTTTCTTTTCGTGTTTGTTATACTAACGGTGGGTCGGTAAAATATTAAACTAATGATCATGTTTATGCAAGAAATTCCTCGTTGGTTAATATTTTCTTTGATCTCATCGATACTATGTATCTCTGGTGCACTTTGTGTTCCTTTAATGTCTACCATTTTCAATAGCAACATCCATGGACGGTCATCAAATAATACTAAATTAGTTAATTATGGGTTATCGTTGAGCGCTGGGTCAATGTTAACCACTTCATTATACATGATGTTACCAAAGATGAATAAAAATAATAGAACTGGGGTATTCTGGGGTGTGCTTACTGGTGTCTGTATTAGTCTTTTATTAAACTATATTGTTCATGTATATGCTAGTGAGTCTTTGGTTCATTGTGCACATGGTGATGGACAAGAAGAAGAGCATGGTCATGGAGGAACCCACAGTGGGATACATGATCATGATCATACTCATTATCATGGACATAATTACAAACATGAACATGAAGATGAACATCCTTCAACTAACAGGAATAATAATAACGGTGATAATCTAGCACATCAAGTTAATGTTAATTATGAAATTCAGTACAGAGAAGATTATCCAAATGGGGAAGGAAATTCCAATGATACAAATTCACACACTGAATCAGATCCTTTACTTCCAAATACAAATGATGGCGTTAAAGAGAATAATGATAATCAGAATATTAATTTTAATAATAAGAACGGTACAGTAACTCTTTCAAAGAAAAAATTTATTACTATTGGTAAATCATTAATTGATTTATTTACTAAAAATAACAAAAAATCTATTGGTGATTGCTGTCCTTTAGGTGAATGCACACCAACTTTGGAGACTAGTGATTTACCTTGTTCCAAAATTGCTATGATGTCTTCAAATAATATAATTCCTACAATATCAAATAAAAGTAATAATAATAATTGTCATTCACATAATTTAGATCATGTGAGCTCTAATAATTTAGATTCATTGACAAAAACACAACAAGGTCTTGCATGTGTTGAAAACGTTATTGGTTATGATTTAGAAAATTTATCATTATATCGTAAAAATTTTTATTCTGCAAATTCTGATAAAGATGAATCTAACATAAGCTATCATAACCATGATACTAATAGTAGTAGTAGTAGTAATGGTGAGAATCATTATGGATCTACCTCAGAATCCATTTCGTCTACTCATGATTCAAATAGCATCGATAGTCATGAAGAATTAAATAATCATCTTTTGCCAAATTCACATCATCATCAACACAATCACACTCCTATGACTAATAGTTCTAATAATTTTAATGCATTTGATTTGGAAAATCATATTTCTCAAATCGAGTCATATCCTCATTCAGGTTATGTTATTCGTCATCATTCTTTGCAAACATCACATATACATCACCATCACATCGAAACACCTTTCTCCAAATTGTTATCGATTGGTATGCAAACATGTATTGTATTAACATTACATAAATTTCCAGAAGGATTTATTATATTTTATACGAATAAAGATGATACACCAGATTCTTTGGGATTCTCAATCTTTTTAAGTCTAACAATACATAATTTTGTGGAAGGTTTCGCTATGACTCTACCATTATATGCAATCTTTGAAACTAAATGGTTGGCAGTGCTTATTACTGCCATACTTGGTGGTGGTTCTCAACCAATGGGTGCTTTACTTGGATACTTGATATTTGGCCATAAGACAGAGGCTAATGAAAATGAATTGCAAATGGATTTCTTTTTAAGTGTTACTGCAGGATTTTTACTATTTATAGGTTTGCAAATGTTTCAAACTGGTGTTGGGTTTAGTGATGCGCATCATCACCATCAAGGAGAAGGGAATGAAGAAATAAAAAACAATCATAGTTCCGGTACTACTTGTTTGAAATGGTGTTGTGCTGGTGTTTTATTAATTATAGCTAGTCAAGTTTTCGAATAATTGAAGATATATATGCAATCTGTTTTCTAACTAGACAAACGAATATAAAATCTGAATATAAGGAAGAGAATAAAATAAGAAATGTTAATGAGTATATAGCTTATAATAATGAATATATGTAGGCTAATAAAATATTGAAATGGAGAGAACCAGAAAAAGATTAAATTAATATTAATCCTGAATTGGCGATTGTATAGTAGCTCTTCACTACTGCATAGCTTTGTTTATCTTATGCTATGATAACAATATAGAAGATATGTGTTGATTTAATATTATCTTGTTTTATTTTGCTTTTATTTTTGTTGTTTTCATAAAGCAAGATTTCTATGAGGCTGCTGTGTTCTTATTATTCTCTATAAAACTTTTTTTATAATTGTGATTGTCACTATTGATACTTTCTTGGACAGCAAAATCCCAATCATTAACTTCTTCATAGGTTGGTGATATTTCATTAACGTTATTTTCAAATGGATTGGATACTAACTCGAACGAGTTTCTGTCATCATTAAATGTTATGGGTGGACCTTCTTGTTTTGTAATTTTTGTGTCATATTCCGATATTGAAGTTATATTTGCACTATCATTTTGCCTATTAACCTTATTTGTACTAATTTCCTCTATTTTATCATTGTTATCGGCAAATTGCATATTATTATTGGTTGTATTTTGAGATTGTAACACATATGATTCTTCATCAAATGTTTCGGATATATCTTGATTTAGATTAGCATATCCATTATGATTTGTTATTTGAATATTATTGCGTTTTATGATATCTTCACCTTCATGCAATGGTAATTTGAAATTATATTTTCCCCATTTAAAATATAATATGGTTATTATAATGAGACAAAGAACATAGACTATGAGTGCATAATTCATTGTCTTTGCAGTGACAGGAATTCTAGTTGGTAGACACACCGAAAACATAGATAATAATAACCATATGATGGATAATATATTAATCCCCCACCCAAATTTATATCTTATTTTAATTGGCGCATTTTTTAACACTCTCCTTCTTCTAAATAATACTAACACTAATGGTATACATGTTGCAGAACATAGACATAATACTGCAGCACCAATAAATGCATTAAACGCAGCAGTGGAAAATAACGCTAAAATACCCAATAAATAGGAGATTGCCATACTTAATAAAATGGAATTTTTAGGAACTTTTGATTCTGATTCTGGTTTAACAAAAGTCCATAAATTATAATACGGGATAGCATGATCGCGGCTAAAACTGTAAACAGATCTTGACGATGCAGTAATGGAACCAATCCCTGAAAAGAATAAGTTTCCCAAGATTGATAGGATAAGGAAAACTGATACAATCATAGAATGGGTAGATTGGGTGAAAATATTGACAATAGGTAACACTTTATGATTTGTAAATAAAGTTTCTATGTCAGGTAGGATGATCATGACTGGTAATAAAAATATAATACCTGAAAAGGCAGACAAAAGGACTGCATTTGACATACCTTGAGGAATATCTCTTTCAGGTTTTTTAACTTCATCTGCCAAGGCTGGTAACATACTAAATCCTTGTAAAGTAAAGTTAGATTGTTGGAACCCAATAACAAATGATAAAAAAACATTTTTCCAGCCAGACAAACTATTATCAAAATGAAATAAAGCATATTTCAAAGAACGGTATTTTCCTTTATGGAAAATTAACAGTAGAATATCAATGAATATAATAGCATAGATGATCCAGTATACACAAACTTTATTGATAATCTCAATGAATCTTGCAAATTTCAAATTGATAAATCCAACAATAGTTACTACAAGATAGAAGACGATAACAGTATAAAATATTAAATGAGTCTCATCTATCAAATCTGAGTTAGTCATAAGTATTAAAGAGATAGTTAACTGGGCACCTGCAAATGTAATACTTGTACTCATAGTCCAGTTTCCAATAAGCATTAACCAGCCAGTATACCATGAGCAAATCAATTTAAAGGAGTCTGGTGCTAACATGGCACTCCCAATATGAATTTCCATAGGAAATTTAGATACAATTTCACCTAATGATAAAGAACAAAACCATATACAAAAACCGCTGATAAGGAATCCAAACATTATGGTAAGGGGCCCACCGTTAAGTAAACCAATTGACATACTGGTGCACATTCCTAAAACTGGACTCATTAAACTGAACCCTAATCCAATTATTGAGCCTCTTGATAACAATGATTTATCTAATTCTTGTTGATAGTTGAAATGTTCTACAACCTGTGGTTCATTGTTATTCGAGTCTTCATGGATCATAGTATGAAGATTATCAAACAAATTATTAGGATCCAAATTTACTGTCTGTATACCATCTCGAACAGATTCTGGCAAAATATTATATGATGGCATTTTTTCTACTTTAATATTTGGTTCTTTCTTTCTCGTTCACTTTGTAGTTAGATATTTCACTTGTAATGCATAAATATTGGTTCTCAATAAAAATTTTATGGTTTATGATGAAGTAAAATAAATCATAAAAACACAAATAGTAGCCACTAAAGATCTACAGATCTTAAAATCAATGTGTTAATAGTAGAAGATCTTACAAATTAGTTTTTTTATTTTACCAACAATGGAATGGAAACAGAGAAAATAGAAAACTAATCACTATCTTATTGACTAAATTTTGTTAAAGATTCAAATACTTAGCTTGTGAAAAAGTATTATGTTTATTTCGAGGCTTAAGCCTTTTTTGTAGAAAGCTATATTTTTAAGTAGTCCTTGTATTGTTGTGTCCATCAGATTACATACATTTATTGCTCTCATACCTCGCAAATATTTCAATTTTTAATTTAAAGATTGCGAGGAATGTGAAAATAATTAAAGCCACATTTGGAAGACAAGAAGAGAAGACTAAAAAGAATCGGAAATCATATAAAAGAAAACGAAGAATTTAAGAAAAAGCTTGTTCTTCTAATGTGTATAATATTAGAAGATTAATAGCTAACGTTTACTATACAAGAGATTGATACTTTGTGAGATAACACAATGGATGAAGAGATATTTGATGAGTTTGGAAATGTCATTGGGTCCAAGGCAGGTTTAGAATATACTTTGAAGCTCACAGATACAGTAGATACAGAAGGTTCTTTGGCTATTCAGAAAAAAGATGATGAAGAAAATGATCTGAATCATAATCATATGCAATTGATTAATCATAATATAGATGTGGCAAATGAAAATACAAAGACCAATATGGAAGAAGTTAATATTCTTGTAGAAACCGAAAATACACAAACTTTGAATCAACCATTAATAGCACCCAAGAGATCTAAATTTCATCCTAAACAGTATAAAAATTCAATAAGAAGTACGGTAAAGGCTTTACCCCCGGTAACATATGATGTGAAATATTTGGTGAATATGTCTGCTATGCCAGAAAGAATAAGAAATGTTGCAATCATAGGTCCAAAAAATTCTGGGAAAACATCATTAGTAGATCTTATTGTGATGGACACTCACAGAACGAATTCATTAGCGGGTGTTACTGATTCAGTTATACAAGGTTGGAAACAACTAAAATTTATGGATTCATTAAAACAAGAGCATGAAAGAAGGATGAGTATAAAATTGAATGGGATAACTTTTTTGGCTAATGACCTTGATGATAAATCTACAGTCATTAATTTACTTGATACACCAGGTCATGTAAATTTTATGGATGAGGTATCCATTGCAATAAACGCATGTGAAAATGTAATTATCTGTATTGATGTTGTGGAAGGTGTCACTGCTTCTGTTGAACAATTGATTAAGCAATCGATAAAATATAGGAAGAAAATGTTGTTTGTTTTGAACAAATTTGATAGATTGATACTTGAATTAAAACTAACACCTGAAGATACTTATTTGAAATTATTGCACACAGTGGCGTCGTTAAATCAATATATTGAATATTTGAATCGTAAATTTGAAACTTCATTAGGTCCGTTTTCTCCTGAGTTAAATAATATTATATTTGCTTCTGGTAAATTAGGTTTCACATTTACATTAGAAGAGTTTGTTGAAAGGCATTATAAAGATCAGGTCTCTTTAAAGAATACTAGAGGAAAGTTTGTTAACTTATTATGGAATAAAAACCAATTTATGGAGTTTGTTCTTTACCCTATTTATAAAGTGATAACAAGTACATTAACTTATGAAGATCCAATAAAATTGATTCAACAGTTGATCAAATCACGTGTATTGGCTAAAGGAACAAAAATACCAAGCTACTTACAAGATCCTCAACCAATATTAAGATTTGTCTTAAGAAGATTTTTTGGCGAGAATCAACTTGGTTTGTATTCAAGTATTGAAAAATTGTTGGATTCACCGTATGTAACTCCTTTGAAATTACAAGAGATGATTGGCCATATCTTAAAATTTATGGACTATTATGATGACGAGTATTGTTTGGTTAAGATATACGCAGGAAATATTACGGTGGGATCTAAATTTAATGTTTTAAATGACGATGAGGAGGAAATAGATGAACCAAGTAAAACACAAGAAAAGGGAAAGTTTCAAAGTAAATTAGGTTACTCAGTTGAAAAGATTATATTGATGGATGGACAATATAGTATGCCTGTAGATATTGCATATCAAGGTCAATTAGTATTAATCAAAAGTCAATTAAAGGACGAAATAATTAAGTGTGGTACCATTTATACATGTTCTGTGAATGATATACCGGAGTCAATAAGATTAAGAGAATTGGATTATATTAACAAGAGTTATTTTAAAGTAAGTATTGCACCTTTACAGCCAAGAGAATTACCCAAGTTGATTAATGCACTGGATAAAGTTAATAAGTACTATCCTGGTGTGATTATCAGAGTTGAGGACTCCGGAGAACATGTGATATTGGGTACAGGAGAATTATATATGGATTGCCTATTGTATGACTTAAGGGAAGTCTACGGTCAAATGGAGATCAAAGTGTCTACTCCAATGACTGTGTTTCATGAAAGTTGCGATGGGGAATCCTTTGCAGCGATTCCTGTGGAGACAATGGATTCAAAATTTAAATTAAGCGTTGGTGCCACAAAGATGGATTTACGATTGGTGAAGGATTTATTAAATGGTAATTTACCATTAAACCAGGATTTGAAACAACTTGCACGGATATTGAGAGACAAATATGGCTGGGATTCATTGACATCGAGAAACGTTTGGTTGTTTAGTGGTACTAATGTATTGATTGACGATACATTATCAGATGAAACGGACAAGGATCTATTAAATGATTGTAAAGACATCTTGAAACAAGGGTTCTTCTGGGCATTGAACGAGGGGCCATTATGTGGTGAACCTATTCATGGGGTACAGTTCAAAATATTAGAATTTGGGAAACTAGATGGTTCTGATGACAGTACAGCGATAAACATTAATCAACTGATCCCAGCGATTAGAAAAGCATGTTATATAGCAATTATGACAGCTACACCAAATTTGTTAGAGCCAATATATGAAGTGAACATAATGACTAAGACAGTGTATATGGAGGTTGTGAATCAATTGTTTCAAAAGAGAAGAGGCGGACAAATAATTAATTCAAGACCAATTGTGGGAAGTCCATTTATAGAGATACGTGGGCATTTACCAATAATTGAATCAGTTGGGTTTGAAGTGGACTTGCGGTTGGTCACGCAGGGACAGTCCACATGTCAACTACAGTATATCAATCAGATATGGAAACGTGTGCCTGGAGACGTGATGAATGAAGATGCAGTTATACCAAAATTGAAGCCTGCTACAAGAGATGCAATTGCCAGAGATTTTGTTATGAAGAGCCGTCGTCGCCGTGGAGAACAACATGGACCATCTTTGGCTAATTATGTTGATTCTGGGCTCTATGAAGAGTTGAAAGAAGCAGAATTGGTGTAATATTTGATCTATTCAATATTTTACTGTCTTGTTACGGATGCATTATATTATATATGTAATTGTATATATATATATATATATGTATTTAAAATAGTAAAGATCATTTGGAACGAGGTGATTATAAATTTTAAGGTTTTATTACCAAAAAAAACATAAAAAAAAAAAGAAAAAAATTTTTTTCTTTTTTTTTTAATTCTTAGGAAAAAAAATTTTTTTTTGTTTGTTTCTGACAAGTTTGGAAAGCTCATCGCAAAAAATTAAAGTAAATTAATATAGTGATACAATATAACAAGAATAATAATAAGATGAGAATAAAATAGAAGTGATAACAAGTGCCAAGTTTAACACGGATAAGAGCTTACTCATAACCATTTCTGTTAACGAGAAACATTGTTATACTCGGTTTACAATATATATTCAGCTATACCTTTGTTGGTGGAGTAAAACAAAAAAAACAAAAAAGAGAGAAAAAGAATTACTGTTATTAAGAAGTCAGAATCCATCATGGCTAAAGGATATAAATTAAAGGAACTATTAAGAAACGAAAAGGAGAAACAAAAATTAGAGAAATTAAAAGAGGCAAAACAGGCTAAGAATAAAGAAGAATTAAAGAAAGATGAAGTTACTGTGGTAGATCATTCTACATTAATTGAAAAGGAACAAGAAAAGCTACAAGGGGAAATTGATGATGAAGCAGTTGTAAAAGACAACTGTAAGGAAAAAGAATATAAGAGTGAAGCATTATCGAATAAGGAAAGAAGAAAATTAAAGAAGCAACAAAAGAAGGAAGAAATATTGAAGGCAAAGGAACAAGAAGAAAAAGCTGAAAAAGAAGAAGAAGAGCAAGATGATGATGAAGAAGAAGCTAGGACTTTAGATTTAAATAAATTACAAGAGAGTGAGAGTGAAAGTGAAAAAGATAATGAGGAAGAAAAGATAGACAAAGAGGAGGAGGAGGAGGAAGAAGAAGAAGAAGAAGAAGAAGAAGAAGAAGAAGAAGATGTGCCATTATCAGAAGTTGAGTTTGATAGTGATGCAGATGTTGTACCACACAGTAAATTAACTATTAATAATGTCAAAGCAATTAAACATTGTTTAGAAAGAGTATCATTACCATGGTCTAAACATTCTTTTGAAGAACATCAAAGTATTGTTTCCAAAGAAAATACTGATTTGACTATAAAGGATATATATGATGACACTGAAAGAGAATTAGCTTTTTATAAACAGTCCTTGGATGCAGTCAACGAAAGTTACGAAATTTTACACAAGAAACTTAAAATACCATTTATTAGACCATTAGATTATTTTGCAGAGATGGTTAAGAGTGATGAACACATGGATAAGATTAAGAGTAAGTTGATTGCCGAAGCAAGCGAAAGAAAGGCCCGTGAAGAGGCACGTAGACAGAGGCAATTGAAGAAGTTTGGTAAACAAGTTCAGATTGCTACGTTACAAAAGAGACAGTTAGAGAAGAAAGAGGCATTGGACAAGATTAAGAGCTTGAAGAAGAAGAGAAAACAAAATGAAATCAGTGGTGAAGACTTTGATGTGGAGATTGAAGATGAATTTGGCAGTAGTGATAGACACGACAATAAGGATAGATGGACCTTACATAAGCCTAGTGCCAAGAGAGCTGCTAAGAATAATAAATACGGTAAAGGTGGTTTAAAGAGATTTAAAAGGAAGAACGATGCTGAATCGTCTGCAGATATTACCGGATTTTCCCATAAGAAAATGAAAGGTAGTAGTGGTAATAGACCAGGTAAGTCTAGACGTCAACGTCGTTACTAAAAGAAAAGAAAAAGAAACAGGGAATAATAATAGTAATAGTAATAATAAAGGGGAGAAAAGAGAGGGGGACTGAAAAAACAAAACAAAATAAAAGAAGACAAAAAAAAAAAAAAGAAGAAAACAGTGGAAAGAAGTGAGTAGAATTGAGGTTCCAAGAGAAGAACTGTTTTTAGTCATTTCATTTTTATATTTACAGAATGCATACTGTTTGTTATTCAATGTCTGCTATCAAATGCAACATATTAAAATAGCCATAGATAAGTGTCAACTGTACATTATATACATGCATGTATTTATATATATATATATAAATATATATATATATATATTTATATATGTTACATGGAAGCAATACGTAAAATTTCGGAAGAAAATGCTTTTTTTATTTTTTATTGACAGATATATCGGATGTAAATTTACGGATTTAACCGTCAAGGATGTATGGGTGCTGCATTGTTCTGCGGTCTTTTTTTTCCCTTTTCCTTTGTTTTTTTTGCAAATCGCTCGAAGGCTTCGTAATAAAAATCAAACTGAGATCTCCAAACTTTTGAATCCTTTATATAGAAGTAAAATAGAGGTGGGTCACTATGTGAATGATCACGGTTGTTCTTTCCTTCTCTTGCTCTGTTGTCGTTGTTTCTTGTTCATAAATAGTATACGTCAATAATAGTGGTTGATCAATTGAACAAACAAACAAATAAATAAACAAATAAATAAATAGATAAATAAATAAATAAACAATGTCTGATAAGAGAGCTAGGTTCTTAAAGGTGTTTCCAACAATTGTCGAGGATTTAACTAATGCCTTAAAGGCATACAAAATGCCACAAGAAGCCATTGATTGGTTTACCCGTTCTTTAAATCATAACACACCAGGCGGTAAATTGAATCGTGGTTTGTCTGTAGTTGACACATATCAAATTTTGACAGGTAAACAAGATTTAGATGATGAAGAATATAAAAAAGTTGCCTTACTTGGATGGTGTATCGAGTTACTACAAGCCTACTTCTTAGTTGCTGATGATATGATGGACCATTCTATCACCAGACGTGGTCAACCATGTTGGTACAGAGTCGAAGGCGTCTCCGATATCGCCATTAACGACGCCTTCATGTTAGAAGCCGCGATCTATTATCTATTGAAGAAATATTATCGTCAAGAGAAATACTATGTTGATTTGATGGAATTGTTCCATGAAGTTACTTTTCAAACTGAATTGGGTCAATTGTTAGATTTGATTACTGCTCCTGAAGACCACGTTGATTTATCTAAGTTCTCTCTATCCAAACATTCCTTTATCGTCATCTTTAAGACTGCCTACTATTCTTTCTATTTACCTGTCGCCTTGGCCATGTACGTGGCAGGTATTACAGACCCACGCGACTTAAAGCAAGCACAAGATGTTTTGATCCCATTAGGTGAATATTTCCAAATTCAGGATGACTATTTAGACTGTTTTGGCACACCAGAACAGATCGGTAAAATCGGTACAGATATTCAAGACAATAAATGTTCATGGTTGATCAACAAGGCTTTGGAATTGGCTTCTCCAGAACAACGTGCCGTTTTAGATAAGAACTATGGTCAAAAGGACAATGCAGAAGCCGAGTCGAAGGTTAAGCAAGTGTTCAATGAATTGAATTTGGAACAATTATACAAGGACTACGAACAAGACATTGCTACTAAATTGAAAGATATGATTGCCAAGACTGATGAATCCCGTGGTTTCAAGGGTCAAGTATTGACTGAATTTTTAAACAAGGTTTATAAGAGAGATAAATAAACTATTATATGAAGTGGTTCATATTTGTTTATATATATATATATATATATATATATATATATTCATTTATTCATTTATTTATTTAAACTATACGTGCCTTTTTCATAAAATGTGTCACTTATACACTCATGACATTTTCTGGCACGTGCCATGTCTCTTGACTTAAGGGCAGATCACGTGCAATTTGTTCAACATCCACACCTCCAGAGGGTGTCTGTTGTTTTTTTTTTTTTGTAATTTCGTTTTTTTTTTGTTTTTTTTCTTTCAATTTTTGGATCGGAGTTTGAGAAACAGGATAATAATAAACAGGAACACACACCAATATATGGAAATAAAGAAAATAAAATGGATGACAGTCCTTTTGAATCACCTTCTTTGCCCTGCAGCACAAGTATAATGAGGAATTCATACAGATGTACTGTCTCTCAATACTTTAGCTTAAATCAGGCGAAAACATATATGCTACCATAGTCATAGGTGTTCATAAAATATAGAAAGAAAGAACAGAAATAAAGGGAATAAAATTATTCAAATTCTTTCTTGAAGAGCATATCAAAGGCAACCCTGCTTTATAATTTAGTGTAACTAATAGGGTATTTGTGGAGCACTTTTTTATTTTTCTTCTGTGAGATATCTTAAAATAATATGTTATCAAGAACATTAAAAAATGGGCTAATCAATAAAAATAATCTTCACAATACTAAAGTTGAGCAAAATAGAGAGGAACAGCATAATGATAAGAATAGTGAGACCACAATGTTTCATAGTAATATCAGTAAATCTTATAAAAGGTTACCCTGGACAGCAAGGTCTATACCATCGTCTTCTTCCTCTAATGAATCTTCCTTCATTATAGGTGAGAAGGTTGAAGAAGGTGTTGCAGATATGGATGATGATGATAATAATAATTTGCTAGTCTTTAAACCAAGAAATATTTATAAAAGAGACAATGAGCAGATCCAAAAAGAGATTAACAGTGAAAAGAATGAGTATGTGCCAGATTTGAACTTTAATAAAATTGTTAAAAGATGGGAATTGGAAAATTATATAGATCAACAGGCAAAAAATAATAATAACAATGATCATCAAAAGGATGATTCTTTCGGCTTTTCCCCGCAAAGAATAACTAATAAAAATAATTTTACTCCAGGAAGTAATAGTAATAGTGTATTGGCTTTAAATGATAAATCTGCACATTCCCAAGTGGAACCGATCCCACTACCTAGTTTCAAAAATTCATGGACTACACCATCTACTTTAGAGGTCGAAAGAAGGTCTTCTTATTTAAATCTTCTGAATTCTAATGTTAATAATGGTTTCCCCAATAAAAATGATACGGCAAAATCAAATAGTGCCAAGAATACACTAAGACAGGCTCCTAATTCATTGGCCCAAAATCAAATATCGTTTTTTATCCCAAGATCAAGACGACCTTCCTCCTTACGTGGATTTTCTTCCCCAAAACAAGGCATTTCAAATATTTTAGAGCTATACAATGATCATGATCACTATTATGACAATAATAATGAAATTCCAAGTAATTCTGACAGTATAATTAAAACATCAAGAACGGCCCCTTTAACTAGAATATCGACAGATACCACTATGGCAAGTATTGATGGAAATATGAGTTCTAGGTCTCCTTATTTATTAAATAGTTCATCTTCTCCCTCAGAATCATCTTTAAATCAAATGAATTATAATAACACAGTGTTACATATGTCAACTATGCCAATTGACATCACAAAGAATAAAAGTGATAAGTTGAAGTATGATAATGAGATGTGTAGACAATATTTTAATAATAATAACAGTAATAATAATAATAATAATAGTAAGTTTAATGGTTATATTTCAATGGATAAAGATGAATTGATTGCTTTGATTAAATTACTTCCAATTGATTTTTTAAATTTACCTTATTCTCAAAGAAAGGCAAAGATTCTAGCTGTTTTACCCAATGAAAAATCAAATAATTACAAAGAAATTATGTCTTTAATTAAGAAAGTTTCCTTAACATCATCAAAGAGTAACTCTTCATTAGGATCCTTTAATTTTGATATTCCGAATAGCTTGGACAACGGCAATGAAATATTTAACAATAATAATCAAACTAATAATAGTAGTAAAACTTATTCGAATTTGGATAATATTTCGAATTTATCAATAAATAGGCATAATTCTGTGGCATCACAATATTTAAGCACATTTTCACCTGTTAGTACATCAATACTGAATTTAAATAATAATAACAATAATAATAACACTGGATTATCTTCAAGTCTGAAATCAAATTTTGTAAGACCAAGTGAGAAAGGTATGCAATTGTTTAATCATACATTAGAAAGTATTATAGGATATGGGGCATGGGGCATGATTAGAAAATGTGTTGATAATAATGATGGATCCTTAAGAGCTATCAAGATTATTAAATTTAAGAATAATGAAAAGATTAAAAATAGTGTAATGAGAGAAATTGATATATGGAGTAAATTAAAAAATGAAAATATATTGCCATTGATTAATTATCAGATTGACGATGATTATGCAATGTATTGTTTAACAGAATTGGTTGAAGATGGGACGTTATATGATTTGGTATTATCATGGGATAATTTTGCCAATTCAAAAATATCACATATTGCACGTTGTAAAATTGTAATAATTTTATCAAGACAGATTATTAGAGCATTAAAATATCTTCATGAAGATATGGGGATTGTTCATGGAGATGTCAAATTAGAAAATTGTTTAATTAATAAAAATCATAAGAAATCTACACCCAAGAATTGGAAAGCTATTATTTGTGATTTTGGTATGAGTTTCAAAGTTGAAGATTGTTGTGCTAAAGATAAGGATTCTCATATTGGTTCATTGCCATATGCATCACCAGAATTGCTAACGGATAATAATTTAAATAAAAAGGCAGATATTTGGGCATTTGGTGTCATGTTATACACGATGTTAGTTGGAAGATTTCCCTTTAAACATCTTACTGAATCACATTTAAGAGATTTGATCAAGTCTGGAGAATATGATAAAACACCACTTCACGAAGTTTGTTCAAATAGGTACAAAGAATTGGCAGATATTGTTACTGGATGTTTAACCATAAGGATTGACCGACGATGGGATTTGAAAACTATTGAAGATAAGTTGGATTATTTATATAAGAAAAAGTAGTTCTAATAGTTTGTTCAAGAAGAATTGAGATTTTTGTATTTTCTTTTTTTACTATTCTACTAAAGAAAAAAACTGTTTTTGTTATGTCTCATGCTATCTTCGTATTCAAAATTTTAACCATATAATTATTAGTATAGAATGAATTTTAATTTTACATATTCTTAAATAGCGTCATTAATCATCAGAAGTAGATATCTTTATTGTTTTAAGTTATTCTTGTTGTTTGTTTTTTGTTCCTTTCCATAATTTTGTTTCACGTTCCGATTTCGGGATGGTTAGAAAAACAAGCCAGAAGTATTTTGAGGGTGAAACTTGTGAAATAAAGTTGAAAATTTAAAAGGATAACAGAGGAAATGAAATTTTATTAAAGAGGATTGGTTGGCAGGAATTGATGGACGGGAATCGGGTGGACTAGTATCCACAATTTGTCCAAGTTAATGCAGATAACATCCTTATCAAGATCTAAAGCATATAAAAGTATATAATTTTTGTAAATTATCAAATAGTAAAGATTGCAAGATGATATATTTAAAATCTATGTTAAAAGTTATAGATAATTCAGGAGCTCAGTTAGCTGAGTGTATTAAAATCTTAAGGAAAGGATCTCCTAAATCAAGTGGGACTACTGGTGATAGAATAGTTTGTGTTATTCAAAAAGCTAGACCTTTAAATCAAAATATTACCGGTACTGCGAATTCTAATAGGGTTAAAAGAGGTGATATATGTCATGCAGTTATAGTGAGAACAAAACAAAAGAATGGATATAGAAAAGATGGTTCTAATATTTCTTTTGGAGATAATGCTTGTGTTTTAATTAATAAAATCACTGGTGATCCATTAGGGACAAGGATTATGGCCAATGATGGTGTTGTTGGAAGAGAGCTGTTAGATAAGGGCTACAAAAAGATATGTTCTCTAGCTAGTAGAATAGTATAAAAATAAGATATTCTCGAAATAAATTTAGTATGACACACTGCGATTGTAGTGGTGCTATTAGTGGTAAAATATTTGAAAAGTGGATTATTATGGAACCTTTTCTTTAAAGGCTGAACTTGTATATTTCTATAATATCAGCCATATATTCTTCATTAACCATCCATGTAACGTTCCGTTATGTATATCTGTATATATTTTGTAATAGAAAAATAGAAACTTATTTATAAAAAGAGGATAGGATCTTTGTTTCATTCGAGATTATAGATCAAGTAATGACTTTTAGGATTTAATCTTGGCAACAATTAATTCCTTTTACCCACGAAGTATTTATTAATTGAAGAACAGTAATTCGACTTGTTGGATTTTGATCAAATATTCTATAAAGAGCTTCCTTACGAGTTAACTCTTTAATTGGATATATATGAGTTAACTCTTCAAAAATATGGAACATTCCAGTTCTTTCCATTTCATTATGAAATTTTTTAAAAGATAAATCTTCAGAAAGTGATGCTTTTCTCCATATATAATGACCTAAAATCATCGTTATATATACCATCCCACAACTCCAACAGTCAGAAATTCTTGGATCATAAGGTTTTTTCTTGAATTCTTCTGGAGCCAAATATGGTTGTGTTCCAAGAATAGTTTTTTCTTCATGAACATTAGATTCCCATGCCGTTTGAAATACTGTACTATTCCCAAAATCACACAATTTCAATAAACCGTTTGGGTAAAAAAGAATATTCTCCAATTTAATGTCACAATGTGCAATTCCATGTGTATGCATATAGGAAACGCCATTTAAAAGTTGTTTCATAAAACAATCTGCTTCAATGACGTGGATCTTTTTATTTATTTTAGTATAAGTTTTAACGTATTCATAAAGATCACCTGAAGGACATAATTCCATAACCTGTACATATCTGGAATCATTTACCTCCATTATATCAAAAATATTAACAATGTTGGCACATTTTCCAAAAAAGCAATTTCCAATAATAAATTCAGATATAATACCTCTACGATAGCTTTCAAAAGATTTCTCTGGATTTTTATTCTTGAATTCTTTTATTGCATAAAAGATGTTGCCATCATTACAATATGTAAAATGTGAGTTTTCAAAATCTATTTCATTTATTTTTTTTTTGGAAAAGAGCATTATATGCCTAGAAGATCCTCTTTGTTCTATATCACTTAGCAAATTTCCATATCTAAATTTAAATATACATTTATTATTATTTGAAGGTCTGTTTTTCCATTGATCAAATAATACTAAATCCTTGTAATTATGAGGGTCACATTTCATTCTTTCAGATAATAAGGCAATTAATTGTAATTGTTTTACATTTATAAACGCATTTGGATCGAGTACTTTTGGTATAGAATCTAAAAATTCTGGTGAACTAAAATTAGAATAAGGTAAAAGTGAAACTGAATTTTCAATATTATTTGTTTGAAATTTTTTACAATATGATCTCAATAACCTAAAAATTCTCATATTTTTATTTAAAAATTTACTAATATTTATTTTGTTACAATCAGGATTATTAATTTTAGATATAGAATTGATACGGTGGTTGTGTTTACCATTTGAAAAATATTGGAAACCTTTGAATTCATAAAGAATTTCCGTATTTTTACTAGGTTGTAAAGTAGTATCAGATTTACCGCAAGCTCTATGCATATCTAATATAATTATAAGAGAAAAAATATTTTTAAGGTGTACCTTTATGATTTAACTTTCTTTTATTTTTGTGAATTAATTTAATTTGAAGAATAATTAGTTACAGTGTGAACTAGGATACTATATTAGGTATATAATATTGTTTTCTTTATATTTCTAAACTGTTTGATGATATTAAACATTCATTATATACGAAATAGAAAAAAGTTACAAAAATTAGCATTTAATTTTCTGGTATTGTTCAAAATTTTAAGGGGTTATTTCAAATAATACGTCAAGATATAGATAATAATTATATGTGGATATTTACTAAATAATAAGTTGTTTATTTCAACTAATAAAAAAAATATAGAATTTTTGATGTTGATATTATTGTTAGCCATGTTATCTATTAGATATAACACAAATATTAATGCTGATGATTACCTCGGGTACATTTCCAATAATTAGAGGGTTTTTAAGTAAGTTTTTCAATAATTGGTCATTTATATTATTTTAATGATTCTGTTGACACAAGGCCTCGGTATCAAGAACTCTATTAATATTTATTTTTGTTGGGAATGAGCGCCTTTATTCATTGGATATATAGTAAACATTCTCAATATTATATTAAACAGATTTAGTATACAAAATTATAATAAAGTTCTTCACTTTCTTTCTCTATATACAACATAGAAATAATAATATAGAAAGATTGTAAATAAGATAAAAATAATGTATGATGAAATCCTTGGCTTTATATATGTTAACATTCAGCCATTTTCCTCTACGAACAGTAAGATATTTAATAAATAAACTCAACAACTTTTGGTGACCTCTCAACAATTATTACTCAACAATTTATCGTTTAGTGTCTGCTAAAATCTTATTGTTCTATCTATTTTATCATAGAACATTCTATTTCAACAATTTTCAAGTATTATGATAAAGTAATTTAAACTTACAATATAAATTCGTAATACTACCAATATCCTATTGTAATTTATATTATCATATTATAATAATCTAAAATAAATGTTAATAGAGTTCTTGATACTGAGGCCTTGCGTTAACAAAACCTATATTTTTGTTAATAATTGATATATAAATAATTAAAAATACTAACTATTAATAATCCAAAGTTGTTCTTTTTTATATTTGTTTATTTTTCAACTTCTCCCAGCTTTCAATGGCACAGAAAGAAACTAAATATAAAAATATTTTTTCCAATAATAATAAAAAATTGTGTAACAGAGAACAAATTTAACTAAAAACATAAACAAAGTCAAACTTATTCAAAATTTCCAAATTACTTTCTAATACTTGTAAGGTATAACAAAGAAAATATATATAATGGCAAAATAAAAATAACAATTTATATAAAAATCAATGATCATATTTTGTTATAGTTAATTGGTATTTAGAAATACTATATGCTAAGCATACAGAATAAAGCTCAACAAACTACCTAATACCTATAAATTAGAGATACATAATAAAAGGTATTTTGTGGGATAACAAACAACCCATTATAAAATTTGTAATAAATTAATTCTGTGCTCCCCATCTAATACAACTTACTATTTGAACAAAAATATACTAAATAAGTTTATCAACAGAAACTTGGTATAGAAAAAATAATAATTTAGCAACATTAAATATTTTACTTATTTTATCTTTTATGATATTTTATTACTTTATTAGATATATATTTTATACTTCAGTACCTGAAGAACACCATAATAAAAAAAAGTTTTTATATTTCATTAAAATATACACTTCTAACAATAATATATTAAAAATATGTGTTTTCCATAACAATATAGGCATTTGTTTCTGTCAGTTTTAAATTTTTTTACTTTTGTCAATATATTGTGCAATATACTAGTTATTTATCTGGAAATTTTTTTTAGATAACTGAGATCCATGCATCCACAGTTAAACGAATGAGTAATCAGGATCTATACCATCAAATATTAGAAATTACATAATACAATACTACAAACACCTCTTTCACCTTACTTTATTCCATCAGGAAGAAGTGGCACATTTCCAGGCAAACAAACCATATTAAAAAAAAGAGTACCCTGTTTTTATACTAAAATATTTCTCCGTAATATAAAAAGGGTGAACCTGTATATAAAGTTTAATCGACCTCTGTTAGTAAAGACTTACCGAATTTTTACAAGAAACAATACACAAAAACTTACCAATGTTTTGTAAAAATGCTTCTTAAGCAACAACTAACCTAACAGCTATCTAAATCTTTTTGATACAGATCGTCTAAAAAACAAAAATTATTCTGCCTTAAGCATACGAATATTCTATAAACTCAATTATTAAATATAAATATATATATATATATCTTTTTTTATTGGGGTAATGTGGTTATGTAAACCAAGCACAATTCTTCATAACAGATAAACAAAGCAATCTTCTTTAAGAGCAATTAATTACAGCATAGCTTAATCAATATTGAAGGCTAAAATATGCTGTTTAGATTTCCTAAATCAAAATCATCACAAACCACAAATTAAAAATCAAAATCTTTTCTAAAAAAATAAGAATATATTTTAGTTTCCTTTTTAGGATATACTTCGTAGCGTCTTTTTTTTTTTTATTTTTAACCCTGAATTTTTCTTGGGGCAAAAAAACGTGGCGTTTTCTAAGAATGCTGGCACTAATGATCAGGTCTACCCCTGTCTTTGCACATACATCATGAAGTCTAGCATCTATACAAGTAGTTGCCTGTAAAACCTGGGCGCGGAATAAAAAACAAACAGATTAAACTCCCCTTGGGAAAGAGAGGGGAAGTACACAATCTGCCCATGGTAATGTTTTCACAATATAACCAGAGGAAAACTCTGGTTGGAGGCTTTTAGTAGTTCAGTCATTGAATTTGGATATAGAGCTACAAAATCTACCAAACTATCTAGTTATTGTTTTCTATTGAAGTTTCCTTCAGGATAATAGAAGCTCGTATCAATTTTATGAGAGAAAGCCAAGAATTAGTTGTTCTTAGGATAAAATGTCCTTAACAAATTCTCAAAATTTAAAAGACTAAACACAATTATTTTTTAGAAAAATTGCAATTTCCGCGGTACATAGTAACAACCTCTCTTCTATTACATAAATAAGTTGTAAGAGGGAAAACGTATTTTATCCAATCTTGGCAATTGTTAACTGCAGATGTTTGGGTATTGTTTCTTAAAAACAATAAACATGGAGTTCACAATATATTCGGTACATCAAATAAGAAAACTTATTTATGCGCAAGTTTCCAGATTAACAAATAAAGTAAGTCTTTTGTATTTTAGTATTTTGTTTTCAAGATTTCTCCGCTCCATAGAAAAAACGGAGATTACCCCTGGAATAAATTTATGAGGGATATTAAATCCGATTGTTTTGAAAATGGACATTTCAAATAAATAGCTATAAAAAGTTAAATAATAAACCTTTTCAAAATATTTTTTAAATATTTACAAAATTAGCACATGTGGACAAATATAACATCCTCATATTTTATAATTTCCACTTTTGTATATTGTAAAACTATGAGAGAAATAATGTCACTCTCATAACAATAGGTCTATGTATTAAAGCAAAAAAAAAACCAAATTAATTATTTTCCAAAAATTCTATCATTATTCACTTGAGTTAAATAACACAAATAAACCATTAGGATAATGGATTTCACCAATTCCGCCTTACATCCTTTTTTCTTTTAAGACATTTAATTAGTTATTTTATCGGCGTTAATAAATTATTAAATCTAAAGTTCTTGTCCTTTGAGCGACTTTTTTAACTCTATTTTCTTGAAGAAAAATAGACAGCGGCCGTTATGTATTGACTATCAACTAGTTCTAATTAGACATAAGCGTTTGGGTCTTTAGCTAATGCATGTATCCTGGTCGGAAAATAAGATCTATGTTGAATTATCCTTTTTAAAACTTTCCACGCAGTTTTCTTCATATCTGCCACAAAACAACTTTAACACTTAAAAAATAACAGATTAAGATGAACAACACAGAGTGATCAAACTAAAGGTTCTGACAATTGAATTGTTCATGTTAGTTGCTTAAGACTTTAATAATCTAAAAAAACAATTAACTATAGCCAACTAAAGATAAGTAGACCTAAAACAGAATATTATCTAGTTTTATAACAGAACCAAACTAATTAGAGTAAATGAACATATATAAATACACATATACAATATTTGATTTTTTTTTTTCTACATAATAAAATATATGAGATAGGTACATCTTGATTTGTTTACCTTATTGAGTTTGATTATGGGGGGGGGAAATCATTAGAATACAAAGGTATTCAACCAAATATCCCTTAATATAAGTTTTTTCCTTTCCTTCCTTTCTTTCTTTAATCGAATACAGTATAACTTGTTAACATATAAATCATTGAATATACCCTCTTAAGTAAAGTAGTAGTCTATATTAGTATATTTTCTTCTTTCATATTCTTTCTCTTATAACTCTAATTTATAATTGATATTTTTAAAGATTTCTTTGGTATTTCAACCAAAAGATAGATACGTCCCTGCCAAAAATTCATAAAAAGATAAGGCTGAGACGTTACTAAGGTTATCAGTGATAATCGAATAATAATATTATTAAAAAAAACTAAAATTCTTCAAACTCTTCTGTATATAACTTTAAATGTATAATATAGAAACGCCCATAATAAGTTTATTTGAAAAATAAAACAACTTAACAAGAAATATTAATATCTGAAAAAAGATCTAGTGGAATCTCAAAAAAACAAAAAAAAACGAAAATAAAATATTTACTTGCACTATGTAACAACCGACACTTTTTCACATTTTAACCACATTGTATCCTAAATTATAGTGACCTTCTTAACATTTTTGAAATAAGACAAAGAATATTTGAAAAAGTAAATATAAATCATATTTTTAGATTTCATTATAAAGTTTTTCACAAACTAGGCAAGGGCAAAACTTTATGTTTTTCCTTTTAGAGTAAGGCTTTTAAAATAAAAACCCCAACGCTATTTGATGTGTCGTTACAAAAATGTGTCCATAAGGAAAAGTTTTTAAAAATTTACTGCAACCCCTACTGTAAAGTAGCACATAAGTAACTTTTTTTAAACTGAACCCTACTAATACCAGTTTTGAATAAAACAGTGTAGTCTAGAAATATCCACATAAACAACACTAAATATACAAAGACAGACAATCATAAAACAACTGTTAACTGGACTTCAACAAGTATACATAAATCTTTATTATTGGTTTATTAAAGATGAATATATATATATATATATATATATACCGATCACACTTACGTATTGTCTGAATGCTTCTCTCTTTTCATTCACTCGCCAAATGCCCACTTTCAACTAGACTTTAAGAAAAAAACCTAAATTTAAAAGTGATAAGATAATTTTCCAAAATGAATTTCTCATAAACTCATAAAAAAAAAAATTAGAATTTAAAGTAGAGTTGTTATTTGAGTTATCTTATTATATTTATTCTGTCTGAGTTATTTCTGAAATCCATGTAAATTGACCAATTCCAAAGTGTCTTATAAAAACTCCAACTCCAAGTAACTATGACCATAGGGAACATACAGAATATTGCCCTAAACCCGATCTCTTTTGTATCGGTGCCATATGTGTGACCCTTTTCAATCTGTAAAATTCTTACCCCTAGGTTTTTTTCAGATAGCCGTCACTTTTCGAAACTTCTTTCCGTAGAATTGGAATATCGGACAACCCTAGAATAGAATAATTCCGCTCCGGTATTTGAAAATCGAAAAATTAATGCAATCTGAATCGAATTCGTTTAATGGAATAAGAAAAAAAAAAAAAAAAGAAAAAGAAAAAATTTTAGACTTTTAGAAATCCTAAAATTTTGCAAGTAATGTTTTTTTTTTGGACAAAAAGAAATTCCTATTTTTTCAAGAGGAAAACATACATTCTATCATTATTTTTATAACGTATGACACCATCAATCTTGCATACTCCCTAGTAATACAGACGAATCTATTATATTCTACATTGTTTTTTTGCATTAAAACTTTTACTTGGCTAGGTTGTTAAAATCTTTAACATTTCTATTACTAAGTGAAATGTCCTCAAATTGGAGAAAATTTTAACAGCCTATATCCTATTATGAAACTACAACTTTATGTGTGATTTCTCAAAGGGAGAAAAAAATTCCAACAGCCTATATCATATTATGGACTAAACTTCATGTGTGGTTTCTCAAATATAAAAAGATGTTGGATCCAATCTGTTGATTTTTGGGTATAATCCTATCTTCCGCCCTAAGATTTTCAGTAGAACTAACTTTTCTCCAAAATATAAAGAACAAATATTAGATGAAAAAAAATAATTCACTAGATAAATTATAACATAGCTATATATTAGTTCCAACATTAAGATTTTTTTTGTTTAACGGTCACAACGTCTTCACACATTTTACTAAGCATAATCATATATTTTCATTCTTAATAATACATTATGTTATTGTATTATAAGAACCTTATTACCTTACTATTAGGGTTACACACATATTTACAACTTGCTACTGCGGCCTATGCACCAGCAGCATGCTCAGTTCCAAACAATGGTACTGTTGGAGCTACTGTTAGATATTTTCAATACCCTATACATGATACTTGGAGTTATAGAGAATCATGGTTTTTGGAAGGTGGTTATTTAAGAAATAAGTATGTTGGCACAGTTACTGGTGTTTTAAATCTAACATGGGATTCAGGTTGGCCACTAACTAATCCTCCCTATGGATACACAGGTGTTAATATGAACAATTTCATGATGGAAATCACCGGTTATTATAAAGCTCCACTAACAGGTATTTACACCCTAAACACTAAAGTCGATGATTCTGCTACTATTTATCTAGGTTCTGGTGAAGCATTTAAGTGTGGTGGTCAACATGAAGATTATAAATCCCCAAAATATCTTGTCACAGTTGTTGGTAGTGCAAGGTATGGTATGGATAATGACGCACAGACAATATATATGGAAGAAGGTTACTATTATCCCTTTAAGATTTTATACATTAACCAGAATCAAAAAGGTGTATTAGAAATCTCAATAAATTTGCCAGATGGTACTGTGGATAATGGTATAGGTAGTAATTTATACAGTTTCCCCGATGAAAGTTTCAGTAGCCTTTCGGATATATCTTTCACATATACTGGATCCATTGCATATATGACAACAACCTCAACAATCACAACTACATTATCGGATTTAAGTGCTGATACAACTACTAAAACAACAACACTTACATCAATGTTTAATTCTTATAATGAAGAGCTTATAGTTGTCTACTATGAGGCAGTTCCAGCCCCAATAGTCACTACCACATACATTCCAGCATTGATAGATTCCTCTTCTACTCTATTCACTTACACCTCATACACTGCCAATTCAAACAGTAGTAGCAGTCCAATAGATATTATAGTTGTAGCTACTCCAGTGTATAGTACAACTACTGCATACAGTGAAGGGTCAGTGAGTACAGCCTCTGCTCTTTCCACATATATTTCCTATACTACCGACTCCAATGGCAGCAGTAGTGCAGTTGGGGTTGTTGTTGTTGAAACTCCAAAACCAAGTGCTATTACTTCATTCATTCCAGGTCTAGTAGCTTCTGCTTCTGCTCAATCCACCTCCACATCATACACCACTGACTCCAATGGTAGCAGCAGTCCAGTTGACATTGTTGTTGTAGCTACTCCAGTACACAGCACTATCACAGCATACAGTGCTGGAATGGTTGGATCAGCCTCTGCTCTTTCCACATATATTTCCTATACTACCGACTCCAATGGCAGCAGTAGTGCAGTTGGGGTTGTTGTTGTTGAAACTCCAAAACCAAGTGCTATTACTTCATTCATTCCAGGTCTAGTAGCTTCTGCTTCTGCTCAATCCACCTCCACATCATACACCACTGACTCCAATGGTAGCAGCAGTCCAGTTGACATTGTTGTTGTAGCTACTCCAGTACACAGCACTATCACAGCATACAGTGCTGGAATGGTTGGATCAGCCTCTGCTCTTTCTTCATACATCTCATATATTACCGACTCCAATGGCAGCAGTAGTGCAGTTGGGGTTGTTGTTGTTGAAACTCCAAAACCAAGTGCTATTACTTCATTCATTCCAGGTCTAGTAGCTTCTGCTTCTGCTCAATCCACCTCCACATCATACACCACTGACTCCAATGGTAGCAGCAGTCCAGTTGACATTGTTGTTGTAGCTACTCCAGTACACAGCACTATCACAGCATACAGTGCTGGAATGGTTGGATCAGCCTCTGCTCTTTCTTCATACATCTCATATATTACCGACTCCAATGGCAGCAGTAGTGCAGTTGGGGTTGTTGTTGTTGAAACTCCAAAACCAAGTGCTATTACTTCATTCATTCCAGGTCTAGTAGCTTCTGCTTCTGCTCAATCCACCTCCACATCATACACTACTAATTCAGATGGTAGCAGCAGTCCAGTTGACATTGTTGTTGTAGCTACTCCAGTACACAGCACTATCACAGCATACAGTGCTGGAATGGTTGGATCAGCTTCTGCTCTTTCCACATATATTTCCTATACTACCGACTCCAATGGCAGCAGTAGTGCAGTTGGGGTTGTTGTTGTTGAAACTCCAAAACCAAGTGCTATTACTTCATTCATTCCAGGTCTAGTAGCTTCTGCTTCTGCTCAATCCACCTCCACATCATACACCACTGACTCCAATGGTAGCAGCAGTCCAGTTGACATTGTTGTTGTAGCTACTCCAGTACACAGCACTATCACAGCATACAGTGCTGGAATGGTTGGATCAGCCTCTGCTCTTTCTTCATACATCTCATATATTACCGACTCCAATGGCAGCAGTAGTGCAGTTGGGGTTGTTGTTGTTGAAACTCCAAAACCAAGTGCTATTACTTCATTCATTCCAGGTCTAGTAGCTTCTGCTTCTGCTCAATCCACCTCCACATCATACACCACTGACTCCAATGGTAGCAGCAGTCCAGTTGACATTGTTGTTGTAGCTACTCCAGTACACAGCACTATCACAGCATACAGTGCTGGAATGGTTGGATCAGCCTCTGCTCTTTCTTCATACATCTCATATATTACCGACTCCAATGGCAGCAGTAGTGCAGTTGGGGTTGTTGTTGTTGAAACTCCAAAACCAAGTGCTATTACTTCATTCATTCCAGGTCTAGTAGCTTCTGCTTCTGCTCAATCCACCTCCACATCATACACCACTGACTCCAATGGTAGCAGCAGTCCAGTTGACATTGTTGTTGTAGCTACTCCAGTACACAGCACTATCACAGCATACAGTGCTGGAATGGTTGGATCAGCCTCTGCTCTTTCTTCATACATCTCATATATTACCGACTCCAATGGCAGCAGTAGTGCAGTTGGGGTTGTTGTTGTTGAAACTCCAAAACCAAGTGCTATTACTTCATTCATTCCAGGTCTAGTAGCTTCTGCTTCTGCTCAATCCACCTCCACATCATACACCACTGACTCCAATGGTAGCAGCAGTCCAGTTGACATTGTTGTTGTAGCTACTCCAGTACACAGCACTATCACAGCATACAGTGCTGGAATGGTTGGATCAGCCTCTGCTCTTTCCACATATATTTCCTATACTACCGACTCCAATGGCAGCAGTAGTGCAGTTGGGGTTGTTGTTGTTGAAACTCCAAAACCAAGTGCTATTACTTCATTCATTCCAGGTCTAGTAGCTTCTGCTTCTGCTCAATCCACCTCCACATCATACACCACTGACTCCAATGGTAGCAGCAGTCCAGTTGACATTGTTGTTGTAGCTACTCCAGTACACAGCACTATCACAGCATACAGTGCTGGAATGGTTGGATCAGCTTCTGCTCTTTCCACATATATTTCCTATACTACCGACTCCAATGGCAGCAGTAGTGCAGTTGGGGTTGTTGTTGTTGAAACTCCAAAACCAAGTGCTATTACTTCATTCATTCCAGGTCTAGTAGCTTCTGCTTCTGCTCAATCCACCTCCACATCATACACCACTGACTCCAATGGTAGCAGCAGTCCAGTTGACATTGTTGTTGTAGCTACTCCAGTACACAGCACTATCACAGCATACAGTGCTGGAATGGTTGGATCAGCCTCTGCTCTTTCTTCATACATCTCATATATTACCGACTCCAATGGCAGCAGTAGTGCAGTTGGGGTTGTTGTTGTTGAAACTCCAAAACCAAGTGCTATTACTTCATTCATTCCAGGTCTAGTAGCTTCTGCTTCTGCTCAATCCACCTCCACATCATACACCACTGACTCCAATGGTAGCAGCAGTCCAGTTGACATTGTTGTTGTAGCTACTCCAGTACACAGCACTATCACAGCATACAGTGCTGGAATGGTTGGATCAGCCTCTGCTCTTTCCACATATATTTCCTATACTACCGACTCCAATGGCAGCAGTAGTGCAGTTGGGGTTGTTGTTGTTGAAACTCCAAAACCAAGTGCTATTACTTCATTCATTCCAGGTCTAGTAGCTTCTGCTTCTGCTCAATCCACCTCCACATCATACACCACTGACTCCAATGGTAGCAGCAGTCCAGTTGACATTGTTGTTGTAGCTACTCCAGTACACAGCACTATCACAGCATACAGTGCTGGAATGGTTGGATCAGCCTCTGCTCTTTCTTCATACATCTCATATATTACCGACTCCAATGGCAGCAGTAGTGCAGTTGGGGTTGTTGTTGTTGAAACTCCAAAACCAAGTGCTATTACTTCATTTATTCCAGGTCTAGTAGCTTCTGCTTCTGCTCAATCCACCTCCACATCATACACCACTGACTCCAATGGTAGCAGCAGTCCAGTTGACATTGTTGTTGTAGCTACTCCAACAATCGCACGTACAAGCCTAGGATATTACTATTGGAATTTATCAGTAGTTTCTACGAAATTCTCTGGAGCATATACTGGGATTTCAAAATTTTCGAAGGAGAACATTGCAAGGACAAGAAATGTAGAAGCATCTAATGCTAATATTTGGAACACTATGAAAATTGAATCATCTTTCTCTTCTGCACTTTCTGACAGGTCAAGGTCTTTTAACGAGAACACTGCAACTACAAGAAATATAGAAACTTCTGATGTTAACAGTTGGGGTACTATGAAGAGTGAATCATCGTCCAAAAGAAACGGTTTTGAAGGTCAAACAAGTTCTTCAACTGAGGCAATCATAAATACTCCAAAGATTACTGTAACTCAAGAGCCATTACAGGTATATTCCCAGACTGCAAAACCAAGCGATAGATCCAGTACAATAACATTATCACATTATGAAACTTCAGGTTCATCTACTTCAATTATTATGAATAGTCAACAAATTACTGTTGCACAAGAGCCACTACACGCATCTTCCCAAACCACAGAGTCGAGTGGCAAATCGAGCACAGTAACATTATTGCAATACGAAGCTTCTGCTCCTAATATCGTGGTTAAATGGTCAAGCTTTGCTTTGGCACTTTTCTCTGTGCTTCCATTCATATTTTGATAATTTTTTCAAATAAAACAATATATATAGGTAAATACATATATATCAGTCTCGTATATCATAATATTTACTTATACCCTATTTTCCACTCGTATAATATATATTTTTATATATATATTAATTTGGTGGTAATTTTTTTTTTTAGAAAACAACGACCAGGTTTATTGTATGGGTACTAAAGTTTGATCTGTTGTTACATAACAATCTTTATTGCTCTTAAATAATGATCTGCCTAAAAAAAAAGGATTATAATATAAGAATATAAAGTTTGAGAGTCAACAAATGATAAAAATTGCTGTAGAAGAAAACCAAAAGTACAAAGGATCAATCTACATATATTTTTAATCAACTAAAAATATGTTTACCTTTACTTTTGTCAAGCGATGAGTAAAAAATGTTTTCTATCTGCAGACTCCATAAAAACTCATAGTAAAGTTTTTTTTAAAACCAACCTCATTTCCTTATTTCTTTACGTTTCTCAACTACTAACTCCATCATTTACTTATAAGAAAATAAAAATAATTGATATAAAGTTGAAAAAATTAATTCTAAGACATGGCTGAAGATAAAAGATGTCATCGTAATTTTCATCCAAAATCATCCATTTTCTTCTTTATTCTTTTTATATACCAAAAAAACTGAAAAAAAAACTCAACAAGTCAGAGTTTTCTCGTAAGTTAAACACCCATATATTTACTTTAAATCAGTAATAATTTTGACTAACATGACTACACCACAAAAATATAATGTCAGATTATTGATTCCACAATGCAGGGATTATGTAGTTACGACGACCATAGTCTGGACATTTTGATTAAGTAAGAAAAAGTATCTATTTAGGTTAAAATTATTCTTCAATTATGTTGGAATGCGATTGGAGACACCATTGATAATCTAAATTCTTCGCACTAAATGGTTGGAAAATTATAAAAGCTTATGTAAAAAAGAACTCCGAAATAAAATAAGTACCACTGTATCTTACTATATCTTATTTACTAGTTATGGAGAACAAAAAAACCAAGGAATATAAAGTAGATCTCTAACATCATTAATATTATGCTATAAATAGCTGAGAACTTACATTACCACCAACATCCGATTATAGGTTTATCTTATTTTAGCATATTATTAACATGATGAATATTAATAGAGTTTTTGATATTGAAATCCTGTATCAAAATTAAAATTCAGTATATATCTGATTACATCTTCTACTATCAAACATTTTCACTAGTGTGAATGATATTCTATGTGAATCCCTCTATACTAATCTTGTTGTTATAATGATTTCTGAAACATTCTAGTTCACTTTTTTTGTCTTTAAATCAGTTAGACTGAAGACTTCTACGGTAAGCTACATTGTCATGTTTACTATAATCAGTTTAAACTAACATTTAATTGATAATGCCTATGGTAGCGTATGGTTCAATAAGAACATTCAGAATTTGTCTATGAAATAAACATAGATATTTGTTTTAACACTCATTGACAACATCGTTAACCAAACCTGTGGTATAGCCTGTGCTAATTGTAATCAAACAATTTTCAGTTATCTTAACGTAATTTCTACACAGCTGCAACTTAATAATCAGTACCCATAGTTATGGTTTAACACTGTAACAACTAAGAATAATATTGAACTATTATTCTAAGCTATACTGTTAACTGCTCATGTGTGGTAAGAATTATACTAATTTATTTCCAAACAAAATTCTTATATCTAAATAAGTCTTCATCTTAAACAAAGAAAAAAATTACGTTATACGTCGAAATTACTAACATATAACATACTGACAATGGTTTTGCAAGATGCATTTACTCTCGAAAAATATTAAAAATTTGTATTAAGGAGTTATACAGATTAAAACCATATGTTTAGCTTACTTTTTCTACATATAAGACATATAAAAGAATGTAATACGAAGTTCCCATAAAACTGAAAGGGTCACAAGAGTTGGATAGTTTCTCTTTAAGAAAGCTCCGTATCGGGACGTTTTTACACGATTACAAATAATATTGAACATTGATTCTGTTGTACAAGATTATCTCCCAAGATGTGTATAACTTATTGTTTTCATACTAATTATATTTGTCTAAGGTCTTTGTATAGATCTTCCCAATAGATTTTTTTTCTATCCATACACATTCGAATTATCTCATTATCTTACTATACTTTAATCCATTTCAATATAGTCATGATATGCTTTAACTACTATTGTGTTGCTACTGTTGGAAAGCACTACTAATATAGTTTCATTCCTGAATAATACTATCAATCTATATCTTTAGGATTATTTGACATCACATATAATAACTATTTGCTAACGTTATGCCAATTTTCTTTACAACTTAACCTCCACCTAACCTACCCTTTCTCAGTAACAATGTCATTATAATAATTTTGAGTTTTCACATATTAATCTTAATTTTGTTTTTATTTTGCCAATTCATCAATAATTACCTCGCAAACTTTGTCACCAATTACACTATATTAAGCTCATAGATTGAAGTATGCTATTGTAATCATTAGTTACTACATTGTGTAATAATTAACATATATTTTATTAGATACATTCTACTAGTAGAGGCAAATCAGTAGTTCTAATGGCAATGTTTTTACTCTCAAGTAGTCTTTTAGAACAATACCAACGTTTAAGGTAAGCACTATTATATTAAAAGTCTTTTCCTATTGAGATATGATTGATTTTACCACAAATAATACATCAAATATCTGCCTTATAACATATATATAAAATAAACAAAACCAATAATTAAAATGCTAATCCTTGAGGTGATGAAGTATAAGAACATTGTTGATTAAAGAAGATAATATTGAACAACAAAACCAAAATAAAAAAAATAGAAAAAGGAAAAAAATTAATGTGGTTATTTACAGAAAAATGTGGGTGTTATATATATAAAACTTGTACATATGCTATTTGTTTTGGCAATAAAAATAAAGGCCAAAACAAAAATTAATTCTGAAGGAAGTATTTTACTTAGACTATTTACTGAATTTTATTAACTTATCCTCACTTATTACTTCATAGTCAATCTTACTTAAAAACTCATCCATGATATCTTCAGATCTTTTGTTTTTCATATTAATTGTTTCCAAAGATTTCCCCTGTTCATCCAAGATCTCTAATACGCAGGGTACTTGTACTAACTTATCATCATTTTTGATTCTAGTGACATTCATATCAAAGTTTGGGTTGTAAAATTTTAATGTAGGTAAATATTCACGCCAAAATTTACGTGCACCCATGTGTCCATTGTGATTCTGTACTTGGAAGGTTAATTTTAAAGATTGGTACTTAGTGGGATTTATTATTATTTGTGGTTTCTTTGTAGTAAAAGTTAATTTGTCTAATATTGATAGTTGCTTAACGACTCTTGACTTTCCGGCCATATTTTATAAGTGTCTTTTTCTATTGTTTATTTTTTTTTCTCTTGATGGAATTACCTCAATTACCTAGACAAAATTTTGACTAGATTTAATGAAAACTAAGAATAATAGCTAGCAAAAATGTGAAATCAAAGCTGTGTTTGTTATCATTCTCCCTTGATATATACGTTTTACATTTGTACATTTCAGTTGAATTTTCCTTGTTTAATCGGGAATTGAATCAACCTTTGATAAAAAGTTCACAAAATTAAAAAAAAAAAAGAAAAAAGAACAAAAAATATATATTTTCAGATTCTAATGGAATAAAAGAGGAAGAAAAGAATGGTTTAGCAAGACAAGTTGCATTATATTATTTAATTCGTTAATATAGTCTATGAATATGCTGTATAAATTATGTTAAGTTATATAAATTAGAAACAAAATAGATTTATCTTAGGAGAAAAGTCAAAATTGACAAAAAAAATTTAAATAGTTGATGTAAATCTAGTATTAAAATAATAATACTAGTAAAGTGAGAGAAATATCGCACGTGCAGATGAAGGAAAGGATAAATAATAGATATAGAGATACTTCTTTTTAGAAGTAAAAACAAAGAAAATAGGCTATGTATGGCCAAATGCATTTTAACAAAAATAAAATAAAATAAAATAAAAGTAGATCAAAAAATATTCAATGCAAACCTCAACAAAACTAAAACGCTTTAAATAAATCATGATACGGATCTTCACCTTGAAAACCATAGTGAAGTTCCTCTTCAGGGTATCTATCAAACTGAGATGAATCACCTTGTCCATGTCTTATTGGTGGTTCGTATGGTGTTTCAATACATCTTGCTAATATTTTATCCCAAACAACCTCTTCAAACCATGGATGGTTTTTAACATCTTCAGTACCACCTTGCAAATTGCCTAATCTTTGACTTAAATTTCTGTTGATTAACCCTCTCAATAAATCCTGCACTAAGGAATCAAAGTATTCTGGAAATTTCAATGGGGCATTCAATATTTTCTCATATATTTTAATAGTGTTAGAATCATAAAAAGGGGTATAACCAGCTAACATTTCATATATTATTATACCAAATGACCACCAATCTACAGATTTATTATAAGGCTTCGTACTGACAACTTCTGGAGCAATGTAATCTGGTGTTCCACATAAGGTATATGTCACATCAGGAACGTATTTTGCAAAACCAAAATCTGTTATTTTAATATGGCCATTCCTATCAAGTAAAATATTTTCTGGCTTTAAATCTCTATAAATAATTTCCAAATCATGTAAGTATTCTAAAGCAAGACATATTTCTGCAGCATAAAATTTGGCAACTGGGTTTGGAAATCTTTTTGATTTTCTTAATAGAGAAAATAATTCTCCACCTTCAATAAAATCCATTACCATGTAAATTTGCTGCGAATCTTGGAATGTCCCCCACATTCGTATTAAAAAGGGGTGTGATATTATTGATAAAATTTTTCTTTCATCATTTGTGTGTTCAACCTGTTTAAATTTTACAATTGTTTTCTTTTTTAAAACTTTTAATGCATAAAATCTACCATTATGATTTGATCGAATTAAATGGACCCTACCAAAAGATCCAGTACCTAAAGTCCTTAATATTTGAAAATCTTGGAAAGTATATTTCCCAGAGGTCTTTTTACCATGTAATAACATATCATGTTCTATTCCCTTAACTGTTAAAGGTTCCTGTACAGAATTGAATAAAGATTTATCATCACCAGCGGTATTCTGTGTTATATTATTATTATTATTATGATGATGATTATGATTATGGTTATGATTATTATTATTATTAGAAACTACTGCTGCAGCGGTAGTAGTAACAGCAGTGCTTCCGGTTTCCAATTCCTTTATGATGGATAAATTTTGGCTATCCACTTGTAAACTCTTTTCATGTTGCCTTTCTACTACTACCTCTTCTTCTTCTTTTTCTTTCGCTTGACGCTCCTTTAAAATCTGTATTTCATCTTTAGGAATTGAGTATACTGGAGAAGTAGAGTTGGCAATATCCAATTGTGGAGATTGTTCTCTATTAGACATTATAGCATTTTCATTCGCAGGTCTTGGTCTATGATAAGATAATTCTTCCTTGGGTGTAATATTTAAAGTCAACCGCCGTACCTGGTTATTCCTCTGTGGGTCCACATACATTTTACACAAAAGTAGTTGAAAATAAGGGGGAGGGAAAAAAAATTTTTTTGGGAAAGTTCACTAACTTATTTAGCAATCTTAAGTTTATCTTATCTTATCGATAATGTTTTAACGGTCCTTACTAATATATAATGTATGGTGACTATGATTCGTCTAGTCTATAAGCGTTTATTGCAACAGTATGAGATACTAGCCTTAAAAGCCTTGGACTTTTCTTACTTCTGAATTTTTTAATATAAAGAAAAAGAAACGAAAGCAAATTGAAGGAAAAAAAATTAAAAAAAAGAAATGAAAAGAAAAGGCAACAAATTTAAACAAAGTTTAGTTTCTTTTTTTTATTTGATTATTATTATTCTGTGATGTGAATTTTCTTGTCTATTTTCATTTTATCAACATCATCTATTACTTGTTTATGCTAATTGGAAATACAGAAAATAGAAGAAGGCTAGGTTTGTTTTTTTTTTGTTTTATCTTTTTTTTTCCTTTTTTCTTTTCAACTTGCCTGATAACGTCGATTCTATTGGGGATAATGTTGAATTACTGTATTGGATGCATTAAATAAATAAATAAATAAAAAGTAAAAAAATAAAGGAGAAGAGGAACACATGGACAAAAGATAGAAACAAAAGCGATGCTAATAGTGAATGAATTAATGAGTGAATGAATTAATTAATTAACCTTCCGTTCCATAAAGTGGAGTTGAGGATCTCATAAGATTTGAGCTCTCAATTGGAGCATTGACACTTAAAAAATAGCAATTTATAAGTGCAATTAGGCAACAGGTTAAAGGGAAATACAAAAACAATTCTGGTCCTATACTAATAGTAAATCCGTATATTCTTAGTAGTATTGGTGGCACAATTAACATGGATAAAGAATTCAGCAATGCAATGGCACCAAACACTTGACCTGTACTCTTTCCTGTTTTCTTATAATGTTTCATAATTGCTGCTTCAGCAATTGGACTGCATATCTTTGATAGACTTCTTAAAATGACAAAGATTATGATGATTTTTGAATAGTTGGAGAATCTTATCATAAAAAAGTTGCTAACAGTTAAAAATATCAAAGACATGCCAATAGAAACTTTATCTAGTTTATCCACATTATTTGGATTTGTTTTAATTACATTTTTCATTAAGTTCATACCATAATGTGACGATAAAAATAATGTTATGCCATTTGCTATGCCACAGAAGGATATGAAGTAGCCTAATTCCACACTTTTCCAATGATATTTGTATGTACAAAATAATAAAAAACTAGGCATTATTCCCATCATAACTGATCCAAAAAGAATATCAATAGTAACTAACAATAAAACATTCCATTTCACTGAGGAAGGTTTATCCTTTAACCAAAATTGTTTGAAGGGTTCCAAGAAATCTACTAATTTTATTAGATGATATTTACCATATCTTTGAGCTTTGAACCATAAAGTAGAAGAAGAGTTGGTAATGTCATTGTTAAATTCTTGATATAACTCCATTTGTTTGATAGTAAATTGTTCTCTGGTGTATTCTAACCATAGATTATGACGTGGTTCTATTATTATAGTAAAACATAAAACTATGAATAGAATACCGGCTGCAATAGCAACATAGATGGGTACCGAATCATTTCCATTATACCATTTAACTAAAAGAGATCCTGTTAATGGTCCAATCCCTGTAGTTATCTGCATAAGACTGGTGACAAAACTGATTGAAAATATTCTATCCTCAGGTTCCACAATATCATTTATATAACTATTTGCATTACCAAAAAATGCAAACATACCCCCGCTAATTGAATTTACAGTGGCAGAAAGAATAATTAACCATTTATTGAATGGTACATATGAAGATAAAGCCAGCAAATGTAATAGATTACCTATTACTCTTATTAACCCCATATAGCCGAATATTTTAACTCTACCATAGTGATCGGACCACCGACCCCATTTTCCACTCATTAAGGTACTGATTATACCTGAATATATTAAAGTAGTTGATCCAATTTGAGACATGTACATTTGAACTTCTTTTGAATCACATAAATTTGCATGAATACCACGGCAAATCTTGTTTATTGTTAATGTGATAAACGGTGTTAAATATAACATTTCACTAAATCCAAATAAAAATACTAATATGGATAATATAAATAAGCTCGGTCTTCTAAAAATACATTTATCTTTATGATGATGCTTTATTTCTTCAGTTAATCGCTGTAATGTAACGACTTCTTCGTCTTCTTCTTCTAGTGTTTCTTCTACTCTAATATTTTCAATATTTTTTGAAACGAGTTATTAATTAAGTTTTGACTTAGTGAAGTATTATCCTTCGTTATATAGGTCATGTCAAAAATATATATCTGTAAATTTACTTACTTAAATGATTATACAAGATATTTGATTTTTTTTATATTGAAACTTAACTAACAGAATATAAAGATAGATGGATAGATAGATAAATTAGGATAATATCAAATTACTATGATGTTTTTTGTATCTATATCTGAAATTGCCTGCACTACAATTATAGAAAATCTAAATTGTTGGATACAACACTATTATAAACCTTTTTTTATTTATTTGTTATTTTGAAACCTTTTATTTCTATATAATATCGTATAAATGTCGTAAGAAAATGAATATATATATGCATGAATGTATGTGTGTTCATATTTGAATACATAGTTTTAAGATGGTTTATGCTAACCCCAATCTAGTCTAAATCTTACATCATCCTTCTAGATGTCCCTATTTCCTTGTTTTGTTTGTTTTATTATTTCTTATTTTTCCCCTGTCTAAAAGCAGGCTGCCTTTATAACAAGAAAGCCTCTTTCTCAATCTATAACGGCTATAATAAAGAGACGATTGACAGAACTGGAGGGAAAGGAAAAAATTAAAAAAAAAAAAAAAAAAAAAAAAAAACAGAAACAACCCAAAATATCGTATTGAATGATAAAAGCAGTTAATTGAGTTTCTTTTTTTTGTTTTCGGTTGTTTTCCCTTCAATTTCCATTGTGTTTGTCTGCAAGATTCTTTGTTTTATTGTTATTTATAAGGAACATTTGCAGAATAAATGTGTCAACATTGGTTCAAATTGAAAGACAAACCTGTTGAGAATGAGCGCCTTTATTCATTGGATATATAGTAAACATTCTCAATATTATATTAAACAGATTTAGTATACAAAATTATAATAAAGTTCTTCACTTTCTTTCTCTATATACAACATAGAAATAATAATATAGAAAGATTGTAAATAAGATAAAAATAATGTATGATGAAATCTTTGGCTTTATATATGTTAACATTAAGCCATTTTCCTCTACGAACAGTAAGATATTTAATAAAAAAACTCAACAACTTTTGGTGACCTCTCAACAATTATTACTCAACAATTTATCGTTTAGTGTCTGCTAAAATCTTATTGTTCTATCTATTTTATTATAGAACATTCTATTTCAACAAAACCATATAATTACAAAGAGAGGAGAAGAATCAATCAGCAACCTTCAGTGACATATGTGCTTCTGGGAGTTCTAAGAAATTTGAATTGTAAAAGTGGAAGATTTTAAGTCTTTAGCACTTTTTTTTATAATCAACATATGAATATAAAATGGAATTTATCTTAGCAAATAGCTTTCCTATTGCGTATATGCACAAAAATATTTTGAGCCATAAAGCTATTCAGCTACACCACCATAATTATATACCAAAACTGAAATAATATCACCATTTTTGTCATCTATTATGACTAATATTTATGACATCCACGAAATATTAGTTGACAAAGATAAAGAAACTATATTAAGTTTTTTTATTTTTTTTATTTTTTTTTTTTTTCAAATATTATAAATACTTGCAAAATTTTATAAAACAGATCTAAAAAAATAATCGCCAGATAAATATTTTTCTATTTGTTTCAGCAGTTATGTACACTGAACAATATTTCTTAGGAAAAAAAAAAGGATTAAATATAATAAATTACTGCAATTTTCTGGAACCTAAAAGAAAGTCTCTTTTTTTTATGTGATCTTGGTTTTTCTAGGATTTAACATATTGTTTATATATATGTATACATATTATTTTTTGATTCTTACTTATGTTTTTTTTTTTATAAAAAAATAAAGACTCACCAAACTTTAATTCTCGCTCTACAAACTTGACTCACATCTAATAAATGTTTACATATTCTGATCAAATAGAATCTTACCATTAGGTAAGATATATAATAATTTAGTTATAATTGTGATTAGTTTATGATTTAATAAAAATATATATACTATCTATTATATTTATTTTTATCGTTATTTTTCCTTCTTTTCGATATCCTCCAGTGGAGTCGCTTCTATTGTCACATTTCTTAGTAAAATATGACTAACCATTTCTAATACTAACATGAACAAAGATGACAATATAGCTAAACAATAGTTAGATATGGTGATACCAATGTCTAACCATGATCCCTCCGTCTTCAATAAATAGAAGAAATTTAATGACAATATATCACTTGTTGATATAATTAATGTAGATATTGTGTAATCCTTTATAGTTAATTTCATATTAAGTATACCTAATCCACATGATAATATAATATATGGAATAATTAATTTTAACATTAATAATGCACCCATGGGGAATGGGTCAAATATTGGTAATAACCTGTAAACTGAATCTAAGGAAAAAGATGATATTGATGCAACATTACCACAACCAAAGAATGCTACTTGTAATAAGAAAAATCCAATTACTGAAACTCTTAGCAATTGCAACCAGTTGTCTTTTACACTTTGTTGTTTTAAGCTTGATTCAATTTCAATCCATTGAACAACAAAGGCTGTGAAAAACACATAAAACAATAATTCAAATGATATTGTCAATATAATAAATGTAGGTGCAAATGTTAGATAAATGATTAATAATCTGACTCTATAGTTATTACTAGGTGTTAAATAATGGAAAAATGGTGTTATAAATAAAGAAATTATTAATAAAGACCAACCTGAGATTTGGGCACTGTATGGTAAACCTTCTCTTTTTTGTAAAGATACAACTGATTTATTAGTCACAATTAACATTAAGATTGCTAATAGCATTTGAACTAAAAGTATTGTTCTTGTATTAGATGAAATGCTTTTGTTAACTTTTTTCAATCCATAAAATGAACTAATAATAATTAAATAGCCAGCATAATTAATTTGGGTCAGATCTTCTATTTTAACTGCATCATATAATGTGAAAGTAGACATAAAAATACATGTAAAACACCAGGCTAAGGTTTTTAGCAAATTAGTTTGCAATCCACATACTGTTGGATATATTGCAAATAAAATAAATATTATACTAAAAATCCATCGATGGAAAAATCCATATACAATCCCTTCATAGATCATTACTATTAAGAAAGCAATTGTAATTCTTTCTAATACAGAAATTCCACGGAATAATTCTTTGATACCTATTTGTAACACATATCGATTAGCAACAATTTGACACCATAGATATAGTGGGAATAGTAAGTACATGTAGAAATTGAATGGAGAACGTTGGTAGTATAAGACCCAGTTTAAGCATAAACTAACCAAAATGAAAAAGGTTAAATTTAATAGTGTGATTCTTCCTTTAATGTTTTGATGACTAGGAATAATAAATAACTTTAAGAATATACTGAATGAGAAAACAACCCATCCAATAAATCCTAATGTGACAATTGTTCTAATTAATCTCCAGTTGTATGTGGTTAAGTAATGTAGTGCCTCCAGTGTGGTTGTCATAAGATTTTCAATCATAGAAATAGCTTGTTCTTCTAAATCAATTTCTCCTTTAGCAATTCGATCGATAATAGAATGAATTTCATCTAAATGATCTTCAAAAGGTTTTTCAACAAATTTATGATAATCTTTAAATACAAACTGAGAATTCTTAACTTCTTCTCTTTTCACAACGTATTGTTCTAGAATAGCTTTAGTATTGTTGTATAATGCTTTTAATTTGTTATCTTCATCTCCATCAATGTAAGATAGTGGCAGTTCCCCAACAGAGTTGGCAGGATAGTTCACACCAATTAGATAAGCCATCAATGATGCAATATCAGCTTGTTTAACATCATTTCTTACAATATGACCTAACTCCCATGATTTAGTATAATTATCGAAAACCGGAACATTATTCCTCTTGGGTTTATTTAAACCAGCACCCCATGCTACAAGTGGAGTTCTAGTATTATTAGGATGGCCATCGCCATGAGAACCAAAGGCACTCATACCATGATCAGCCGTAAAAATATACGCAGTATCTTCATCACCAAAAAAATCTTTAACTTTTTCAACTAATTTTGAAATTTCAGTGTCAATATACTTCACGTTGTCATAATATTCCGCAGAATATGGTCTATAAGAATGGCCAGCAGTATCGCAACCTAATAGGTGTAAGAAAAAGACATTCCCTTGTTGTCTTATTTCAGTATTAAGTGTACTATTTATAGTAGCATTATTGAATAAAGAATACAAATGTTTAAAAACATAGGCATCTAATTCTATTGAAGATTGAGTAAAATCTTCAAATTCATGACCATACATCCAGGTATCTATACGATTTGGATCAGAAGCTCCATCTTTAAACATTGGTAAAATATCAGGGGATCCAAAAGAGTATGTATGGGTAGACTGATTAAAAAAACTATCAAAATCGACAGGGTTTTCCTTCCAACCTTTCGTAACCGCACTAACATCTTCATAAAACCCTGCAATCATAGCAACGTGGCCTGGACGTGACTCTGTGGGCATTCTTGTATGTGATATTCCATAAGTTCCATTATTTTCGACAATAGATCTAATAAAAGGTGCCAGAAAGTTCGTTTCACCTGATACTGGATGTGTGATTTTATCAAAAGTGGTGTCTGCCCTCAATCCATCACCTACAATTAAAAACAATCTTTTAGCAGGTGGATTGTTTGTACTACGGTATTGGGACATTCCGTGAACCAAGGGTGATACAAAGTATATATCAAATATTGACCATAGATAAAAGAGATGAAAAAGGACCCCAATTATTAAAAGGGAAGTTCTATTTCTGTTCCATACCATACTGATTTGGTTAATTCTATCGTATTTGCACTTTTTTGGTGATTTCTAGGAAAGGAATGTATCATGTTTACCAATAACAAGTTTTCTTATTACACATATAAATTATATATTTATGTTTTTATAACCTTGACAGTTCAAAATTTTTCTGGAGTAATTTTTTCGTCATATAAAACGCAAAATTCTAATGTAAGAAAAATGAACATGTAAGCTAAAGGTGTAAACACTAATGATCTAGAGATGCAAGTAGCTTCCACTCTCCAGTTGAAATAATAGGTCAGGTTTCCAGACTGAAATATATTTTATGATTTTAGAACATTATTTATTGGATGTATCATGACTAAGTGTACAAATAATATATAAGAATTAAATAAAAAACATAAAACATGAAAGCATCTGAATTTAAAACATTCAAAACTTTAAGAACTAAAAACAATGTTTGCAACATTGGGAAATTTCGAAGAAAAAATAATAAAATAGCAACATGAACGAACTAGTAATATATAATGCAAAATGAAAATTATAATAAGTTTAGATTAATGCTTATTTTCTTTTTGGAAAGAATGCAATTAACAGGATACCAAGTCAATAGCTTGTAAGTAAACTGGATGACATTGAGCACCAATTGATTCGTCGTATAAGTTGTAGAAGTCTCCAGATAGACATTGGTAGAAGACATCATTGTTACCTAAAGCTAAGTTACCTTCTGGTGTGATAGACCAACCAGCAGCGTAGATGGCACCAGCTTGTGGTGGTGGACCATCGAATTGGAATTGTCTGTTGGCAACAATAGAACCGATTCTACCTCTGCTATCGGTTAGTATACCATCCTTTAAGGTCATAGATAATGTACCATCGACCTTACAGGAAACGGCTGTGACAGGATCGGTAGATTTGCCACTAGTGACTTGACCGTCACCGACTTGAGCAGCAGCAGACTTAGTAGCAGCTTGAACTTGACCGTCACCAATTTGGGAAGCAGCAGCCTTGGTGGTTTTGGCAGCTTGGATTTGACCATCACCAATTTGGGAAACAGCAGCCTTAGTAGTCTTAGCAGCTTGAATTTGACCGTCACCTATTTGAGAGACAGCAGCCTTGGTGGTTTTGGCAGCTTGGATTTGACCATCACCAATTTGGGAAACAGCAGCCTTAGTAGTCTTAGCAGCTTGAATTTGACCGTCACCTATTTGAGAGACAGCAGCCTTAGTAGTCTTAGCAGCTTGGATTTGACCGTCACCAATTTGGGAAACAGCAGCCTTGGTGGCAGTAGCAGCTTGGATTTGACCGTCACCAATTTGGGAAACTACATCTCTCTTAGCAACTGAAGATGTGGCCTTAGCTGCAGGAGTGGAGATTCCAACGACGGCAATACCGAAGGTGGAAGCGTAGTCAGTCAAACCGCCACTGTAAGTGCCAGATGGGGTTAAAGTGGACCATGGTTCAGTTGGAACGTAAGCAGCCATGGCAGAAGTAGCCAAGGCAGCGGTAGCTAAAGTTTTTTTGTATTGCATTTCTGTTTCTGTATGCTTGTGTTGATATAGTTTAAAAGAAAATCTCTGTTTAGTTTTCTCTGGTTTTTGTTGGAAGAGTTGTAGTATAGGGAAGAAAAAGCAAAAAGATTGCTGTGTCTTCTGCTAGAACATACTATCTTTATATATGTTTGTGAATGACATATACCATTGAATCATCACACACAATAGAGGATACATGAGATAATTGTAGTCTAATTCATTACTAAAAAAAATAGATGACAACATTTTTAATTTTCTTCTTTTAGATAGTAAATGTATTAAAATGGAAAACCATAATAGAGTAGTTGCTGGTGGTGTGGTCAATTACATTGTAATATCAAATATATGCACCTTTCATTATACATGTTTTTTATTAAATTGAAGGAGATACAATATTAAACAAAAGAAAAAAGTTTTCACTTTGATCTTGCACTTTTCTTTTTTTCTTTTTTTCTTTTTTTCTTTTTTTTGTTTTTTCCTGTTTAGGTAAAGATATTAGGCAATTCAGCCTACCTTAGATTTTAACCTGATTTGGCAAAATCTCATCGTTGGTTTTCTGCAAATATTACCGCATTTGGAAAAATATGGAGAGTTTTTTTGTTTTCTTTCTCGGAAATAATAAGGGAGTAAGAGAGCGAATGTTGCGAGGCAATTTTCCACCAAAGCAACACTAATTACATCAAATCATAGACATTAGTAACACATAAAGTGTTGTTCTTGGATTAAAATTTTTACAGAATCGTATTTTTGTTGCTATTTTAGAGCTACATATATCCTTTTAGAAGTGTCACCTGTAATATGGAAGACAAGCCAGGTGTCAAGATAACAGGAAAGAGGAATGTCAGGGCCCAATCACTAAGAAGTTCTTACTTTTAATATCAGTTTTTTTTTTTTTGAGGAATATATTCCACTGCTAACTATTACAGACACAGTGTCGATTATAAGGAAGTGTTACAAAAGAAAAATCTCTATGTAGTGTAAATAGCAAAGCCAAATGTCATGGTTACTTGCCTATAATATTTAGACAGCTTTTCTTGACTTTAACTGTTCATTGTTGTAGGATTGCGGTATAATGGAGTTTGAGAACCAAAGACATATAACTTCTCTTAATTTGATCGTTTTGGCTGTCTTTTATTTTAGATCAGTCTGATCTTTTTTTAACACTTTTTATTTTTTTACCTTTTGCCTTTTATGGTAAAGTGATCATGCTTGGTTTATTCCCCTTATAATTGTTAATAGAAATAAATATTTTCTCCTTTTCCTTCTTTTCAATGTTTTTTTTTTCATTTTTTTTTTCGTTTTTTTTTTGTGTCTTGCTTATGAAAAAAAAAAACGACTTCTAAATTTAGCTCTTGAAATATTTTTTTCCCCTTTTCGGGATCTTTAAGACAGCCAAAAATTACCGAATAAGGAAATAATATGGGCCTGTGGGTTGGACAAATATTTCCAGATGAGGAGATATATCACTTTGTGCTATTGTGTTTTTCTTCCCCCTCGAGGGGAGAATACAGATGTCGTCATACCGCTGAACAGAGTCTTTCCAGGAGTTCGTTTTGCCTAGGCTGGAAATGTTCTACAGATTGCACTTTCATACCTGTTATAGACGTTAATTATGAGAGATGTTACCTTAAATAGTAAACTGTTATAATTAGAAGTAGATGATTCGTAAGTTCATATTACATATAGTATGTATGTATAAGCAAAAAGCTTTCTTTTTCCTTTCTTCAACTTTTTTTGTTAATATATAAACTGGCAAAATTGGTTAGAAAGTGTTCTTTCGTCTAGTTTGTCGTTCCGTTAACCTTTTACTTGTCGTATTGGATGCAATTTACCCAGTAAAAAGTAATATAGGAAAAATCGATACTATTCGAAAAAAAAAAAAGAAAATCAATTATTCAAATTCATACCTTTTTTTAAGGAAACAACACTGTTTAGATTAATACATATTAATTTCATTTAAAATATTAATAATGCAATACAAAAAAACTTTAGCTACTGCTGCCTTGGCTACTTCTGCCATGGCTGCTTACGTCCCAACTGAACCATGGTCCACTTTAACCCCATCTGGCACTTACAGTGGCGGTTTGACTGACTACACCTCTACCTTCGGTATTGCCGTCGTTAGGATCTCCACTTCTGCAGCCAAGGCCACATCTTCAGTTGCTAAGAGAGATGTAGTTTCCCAAATTGGTGATGGCCAAATCCAAGCTGCTAAGACTACTAAGGCTGCTGTCTCCCAAATTGGTGACGGTCAAATCCAAGCTGCTAAGACTACTAAGGCTGTTGTTTCTCAAATAGGCGATGGTCAAATCCAAGCTGCTAAGACTACTATGGCTGCCGTTTCTCAAATAGGCGATGGTCAAATCCAAGCTGCTAAGACTACTATGGCTGCTGTTTCTCAAATAGGCGATGGTCAAATCCAAGCTGCTAAGACTACTATGGCTGCTGTTTCTCAAATAGGCGATGGTCAAATCCAAGCTGCTAAGACTACTATGGCTGCCGTTTCTCAAATAGGTGACGGTCAAATTCAAGCTGCTAAGACTACTAAGGCTGCTGTTTCCCAAATTGGTGATGGTCAAATCCAAGCTGCCAAAACCACCAAGGCTGCTGCTTCCCAAATTGGTGACGGTCAAGTTCAAGCTGCTACTAAGTCTGCTGCTGCTCAAATCGGTGACGGTCAAGTCACTAGTGGCAAATCTACTGATCCTGTCACAGCCGTTTCCTGTAAGGTCGATGGTACATTATCTATGACCTTAAAGGATGGTATACTAACCGATAGCAGAGGTAGAATCGGTTCTATTGTTGCCAACAGACAATTCCAATTCGATGGTCCACCACCACAAGCTGGTGCCATCTACGCTGCTGGTTGGTCTATCACACCAGAAGGTAACTTAGCTTTAGGTAACAATGATGTCTTCTACCAATGTCTATCTGGAGACTTCTACAACTTATACGACGAACATATTGCCGAACAATGTTCTCCAGTTTACTTACAAGCTGTTGATTTAGTATCCTGTTAAGGAAGCATCTTTGGGTGACTTTAACTTTTTTTCATAATTGATTAGATATTCCAAAACCACTCTCTATGATATATTCTGCATGGGTCTTTTTTTGTTTCGCTTTTAGCCCCTTTATTGCATCCGTTCCTTTTGCATTATGTTGTTTATAGTTCCAGTTTTTTCTTACATGGAAGAGTGATTATTTCGCGATAAAAGTGATCGTGATAATCATTTTAATTTCAGTTCTTGCATGCTATTTTTGTTCGAAAAATTGAAAATGGCTTTTCTTTTATTTATTCTTTTTTTATTTATTCCAATTATTTTTTTAAAGACTTTGTATAGTGATGTATGTTATGTTTATATATACATACATATATATATATCAATCACTATAAATAAGATAGAAGTTTGTTTTGAAGGGTATCACTAAGTTACATACATGTATACGTGTATATATGCGATGAGGGAAGAGTCTATCTATTTACGAACGCATACAAGGGAATAGTACAAACTAACAACAGTAAAGAGGTAGTGTTTATCTGGTTTTGCATAATTAAAAGAAAAGAATAGTTAGTTAGGTTATTAAATAAGAAAAATGAAATTAAAAATAAAGAAAATAATATCTTTTAACAGAAAATATTCTTAATTTTGCGATTGACTTTAACAGTCAACTAATTCAACAACTTCTAAGTGGATTGGGGAGCATTGTTCGGCAATATGTTCATCGTATAAGTTGTAGAAATCACCGGATAAACATTGGTAGAAAACATCTTTGTCACCTAAAGCTAAGTTACCTTCTGGTGTGATAGACCAACCAGCAGCGTAGATGGCACCAGCTTGTGGTGGTGGACCATCGAATTGGAATTGTCTATTGGCAACAATAGAACCGATTCTGCCCTTGCTGTCAGTCAATATACCATCCTTCAAAGTTAATTGTAGAGTACCTTTATTCTTGCAGGCAGTTTGCTTTGGAGCAATGGTGGCAGAGGCATTACAGACTGAAGATGTCTTAGAGGAAGAAGTGGAAGAGGATTTAGAAGAAGATGGTTTTAATGTAGTGGTAATGGCCTTAGTGATGGTAGTGGTAACGTCAGAAGAAGAAGAAGAAGAAGCAGCGGTTGTAGATAAAACAGGAGCTTGAATTTGACCATCACCAATTTGGGAGACAATATCTCTCTTGTTGGTAGAGGCAATAGTTTGAACAGCAATACCGAAAGTGGTAGTAGCGTGAACGATACCACATTCATAAGTACCTGATGGAGTCAAAGTGGACCAGACGTTACCTGGGGTGTAACCTTCAGCAGAAACAGCAGTAGCGATGGCAAGGGTAGCTAAAGAAAGATTTTTGAATTGCATTTTTCACTAATATATATGTGTATATACGAGTTTGTTTGGATCTATAGGAGAAAGAATAATTTAGCGAAAGTATGTAGTTGGAATATTTGGGAACTCTGTACAGTTGGGTTGTTAGTGATCACGTAGCAAAGAAAGGATTAAACATTGATTTGAAGTAACAAAGGAAAAAAAGAGTGAAGAAGAAGGTGAGGGAAAAAACTTGTTTAAGATTTGACTCCTATATATATGTTCTAGTAAACCAAATTTCAAAGATTGATTCTCAGTATTATATAAACAGTTCTGTAAATGAAAAAAACTGAATGACAAACAAAGTTTCAATAAGTTGCGTAAATATTTTCAAAAAAAAAAAAGTATAGAGGAAGAGGGGGTACGTATTATTATGATATAAACAAACATTCGAAAACGTAATGTGGATATCAATAATAAACTTATTAATAGTTTTGTTAGTATTTGTGGATCCTGGACACCATTAACCATATAATATTATTATTTTTCTCGAGGTAACGTCAATAAAGCTTACTTATTTGTTTACATCAAAAATGTATCTGAATTGTTTTTTTTCGTATCCGATGTTTGTTTATTTTTCCAAATTAGATACGCGTCATTTCCCTTCTCTCGTTTCCGTTTTATTTTTGCTTTTGTAGTTTTCCTTTTTTTTTTGTTTATTTT